>NW_024097768.1:0-118433 GCF_016545835.1 Crotalus tigris | reverse complement strand
GAGCAGGGGGTTGGATTAGATGACCTCCAAGGTCCCTTCCAACTTTACTATTATTATTATTATTATTATTATTATTATTATTATTATTATTATTATTATTATTATTATTACTACTATTATTATTATTAATGTAGACCAGACCAAGAAATAAACTTGACAGAAGTTTAAAATTATGTTTATTAAGATGGACTATAGTACAGGATCTTGCAAGTCTAATTATGCTTTATGTGAACAAGAGGATGTCTGTCTGAGATGTTTACACCTACTGTTTGCATGATTGCATGTTTAGCTCACACCACATTTTTCTACTTTTCGCTTTGGTAAAGGGTCTCTCAAGGCTCATCTCCTCTCCTCTTCTCTCCTCCTATATTAAAGTTGAATCTGTTATGTGTTCACTGCTCTCCTGACCTGTCAAAATTCAAGTTGAAGAAGCTGTTCTGAAATTCGGCAAAGGCACGTATCTCTACTTGAATAGGATCACTATTTGGTGGAGAATGATTGTAACATGCATGGAAGGTTTTGGACAAGCCATTGTGTCAGGGGCTAACCTCAACTCAGTAGAAAGATTGCTTATCTAATTATTGGCTGATCTAGATTGGCTGTAAATCTGAAGCTCCACATAATATTCCATATAAAAGGCTATTTGAGGGGTGATGTTGAACCTAAGAAATATAATGTAACCAATAGTTTTATGGAGAGATCTAGGAGTTATTCATCCATGCCATGAGGGTCAAACTCGCCATGTCATGTGACGTGTCACAACGTATCGCGACTCTTTTTGCATTGCTAGCAATGGGGTGGGCGTGGCTTCGGTATGATGAAACCAGCCCACAGGCCGGCAGTTTGACACCCCTGATCTATGCTACCTAAAATTTAGCCTATGATACTGTGATAGAATATGATACTGTGGTAATTGAGATAAGATGTTAATGATAATTGAAAAAAAGTCCTCTTGATTGTTTTATGGTTGTGAGAAATGCAAATCCTTAAAAATGCCATCTTCACATTTCCTAAAAAGGAAGTATTTATTTATAGATAAATAATTGGTATTATTATCCATGCTTTCAGTGGGATATTTAAAATGGTGTCACTTTATTAATTTCAAAAATTTCTTAATCATGCTATGAGGTCGGTGAGTCAAATGTTTCTCTGTAATCAGTACAGGTGATATAGAGGTTTGTTTTACTTCTTTCAGAGTTTTCCTAAATACTGTTCTGTCAGTCAAAAGTTGATCTTTTATATTTCTTAATTTTTTGAAATTCCAGTTTTGCTCTACAAGTTACAATGAATTTGAAATCATGTGTTGCAGATATACTTAACAATGATTCTGGTAACAGCTTGAATGTTTTAGATTAACAAGTGACTGGGCAAAAATTGTTGGGTGCTTTTTCTTTTGTTTTGCCCTTCAACAATAATAAACCAGTTATCTATTTTTCCTTGCTGCAACAATTGTCTGGAATTATTTGTAAGATGAGAATTTAAAACAAGGAGATGTTTGATTCAAAGCTTTTTCCTGGTATATTCTAATTCTTCATTTTCTTAGCTTGCTCTTTTACAATATCTGTTAGGTGTCAGAATCCAATTATATTTCATCTTTAATTATCAAACATAGAAACTCCCAATTCTGCCTTCTCTGGATTCTGCCATAAGAGGGAGAAAAGGGGGAGAGCAAAGGGGCTTTATGGCCCTCACTTCCTTCAGCACACTTCAAAGGACTGAATGTGTGTTTATTGTGGCATCTAAGCGTTAACATATCAAAGAAGAGTAATTGCCTTTCATGTAGTTATCTGAAGTCTCCATCCAGACGGACGAAGAAAGGGGATGGAATTGTGATACTTGAAACTATCACTGGAAGGGGGGTTGATTGGGTGGGACTACTGGGGAACCCCTTAAAACCTTGAATGGGAGAGCTTGAACCCCAAGTCCTGTCTAGCATGCCTGCAACCATTTTCTCTTAATAAAGGATTACTGTTGGAAGAGCTATTCCAAGAGTTCTGTCTTCTTAAGATGCAAAGTGGGGTGGGTCCTTACATTAGAC
The DNA here is from genome assembly GCF_016545835.1 of Crotalus tigris. Classification (NCBI taxonomy): domain Eukaryota; kingdom Metazoa; phylum Chordata; class Lepidosauria; order Squamata; family Viperidae; genus Crotalus; species Crotalus tigris. The sequence goes on along the minus strand of NW_024097768.1, from coordinate 116,395 downwards.
AGGACTTGCAAAATTAATCCACCTGGAAGGTAGACCCTTGCCGGGGGATTTTGCAAAAAATTTACCATGTCAGACAACGAAGCAAGAGAGGGAGAAAACTTCCTGGAAAGAGAGCCGCTGACCCAGTTGGAACCTTGCCAGACGTTGGGATCCGAGAGGCCAGATTTCTCAGAAGAAGAAGTGGTGGAGACACAGGACCACAAGCCTCACTGGTCGATGGTCGTTGGAAAGAAAAGCGAGTGGGGAAAGGAATCAAGAAAAGTGACCCTGAGACGGGGGACCAAGCAACCAGAATGGAAGCAGGAGATGGAGAAATCCCTGCACGCAAGTGAAGAGTGAGGAAGCTGTATGCCGTACTCAGACTGGATCCTAGAGAGAGCTATTGACCTGATGAAGAGAACTCTCAGCTCCCTAGGAGAGGAGATTCCTGAGCCCTACGCCCGCCCCAGTTCCTGGCGCCCCAAAGGGAGAGACACCGAGGGGGACGTGGAACCTGCAACCCCAGGGACATTTACTGATCCAGGAGCTCCCACCCCCTACCGGACCACAGATGGAAATCTGGACGGAAGACACTACCACCCACAATGGAGGCCCCGATCCATTCCAAGACGTCCACCGTTGGAGGTGAAATTCAAAGGGGAGCCAACACGCTTGGGGTTTTTCCTAACCCAAGTCCTCAGCTACATGGCGGAATATGGGCAGGACATCCCCAGCGACAAAGCCCGCATCCGGATCGTGCAATCTGCCCTGGATGGACCAGCTGCAGATTGGGTGGTGAACCTGCATGACTCCAATGCCCCAGAACTCAGTAACTTCAACCGTTTCATGTCCTCGTTGAGAAGACGATTTGAAGACCCCCTGGCTGATCGCAAAGCCCATGAAAGAATAACAACGATGAGGCAGGGCAAACGCCCAGTGGCTGAGTATACACAAGAATTCCGAGCCATTGCCAGCAAACTGAATTGGCCAGAAGACATCCTCCTTGGCCGTTTCAAAGACGGACTAAACTATGATATATATGATGCTTGCCTGCCCCGAGGAGACCCACATCGACTTGAGGAATGGTACGTCTTGGCAGAGGAAGCAGAGATCGACATATTGAAGAGGCATCGCCGAGGAAAACAATGGAGCCGCCCACCGCCTGAGCTGACACACCAACCGGTGAAATCATCGGATACAGCCAAGAAGCAGATGGGGTGTTTCAAGTGCGGAAGAGAAGGGCATCGAGCTGTAGAATGCCGCTCAAAGGCCCCCAAGCACAACCCAGACAGATCCCCAATCAACAAACCCAGAGGGTATTCAGCTAAGCCAAAAGAAACAGCCATGAAAATGATGGAAATTGCAGAAAACCCAACCTCTGCTCACCAAGGGGAAAGAACTCCAGCCTACACCACAGGGACGGTGGATGCCTCAGATGACAGCTCGGAAGGCGAACCCCTGGTAAGTGGACGCATCACACCCCTCTTCAAAACAGTGACTATATTAATCCCCCCCATGCCCGAAGCTGTGAAGGTGAAAGCCTTAATAGACTCTGGCTGCACCCGCTGCCTCATTAGCCCAACACTAGTGGGGAATCTGGGGCATTCCATCCAGGCGACTGGAACAACCTAAACCAATCTCATTTGGCCAGCTAGTGGAATCCATACAGGGGGGTTGCCACTACCCTAGCACTCTGCCAATACACCTCTCCCTGGGCAACCATGAAGAGTACTTATTAAAACGTTTTGTGGTTGACCCCAGGTATGGAATGCCATGATTCGAGGATGGAATGGTGAACAAATGGAACCCCTGGGTAAATTTGGAGGACGACAGAAATCAAATTCCCGAAGGGGGCCCTATGGACTTAACCCAGAGAGGCTACCAAATCAAGAATAGAAAAATCCATCATAGGAGGAAAACATATTAACTATAAATATCCAGAGGAATATAGGGACCTTGCTGAAGTCTTCAGTTGAGGAGAGAGGTGGCGAATGAGCTTCCCCCCCACCGACCCACAGCCTGTACCATTGAATTCAAGCCTGGGGCAAAACTCCCGAAACCCAGATTATACTCCATGAGCCCAAAGGAGAAGGAGGAAATGGAAAGATTTATAAAAAAAAACCTGGAGAGAGGTTTCATTGAACCAGCTAAGCCTAAAGTGGCTGCCCCGGTCCTTTTTAGAGAGAAGAAGGATGGCTCTTTACGTTTCTGCGTGGATTATAGGGCCCTGAATACAATCAGTGAAAGCAACCTATACCCGCTGCCCCTCATGAAAGACATGCTGTCACACCTATCGAAAGGGAAAATTTTTTCTAAACTAGACTTAAGGGAAGCTTACTATCGCGTGAGAATCAAGGAAGGGGACAATGGAAGACTGCATTTAACTGCCCCATGGTGTGCTATCAATTCAAAGTCTTGCCATTTGGATTACAAGGGGGCCCTGCAGTCTTTATGCAATTAATCAATGACGTTCTAAGGGAGCACCTGTTTAAGGGGGTCCTTGTTTACTTGGACGACATTCTTATCTTTACCGAAACAAAAGAGGAATATGTCAAACTTGTCAGAGCGGTTTTAAAGAAGCTGCGAGCCGCTCACCTATATGCCAAACTCTCAAAATGCGAATTCCACCAGGAAAAGATAGACTACCTAGGCTATCGCATATCCCCACAGGGCATTGAAATGGACCCAGAGAAGGTCAGAGCAGTATTAGAATGGGCACCACCCCGCACAAGAAAGCAACTACAAAGTTTCCTGGGCTTTGCAAATTTTTACAGCCAATTCATCCCCTCATTTGCACAGATAGCCTTGCCCCTCACCAACTTACTAAAAACGAAGGGAACATCCTCAGTAAAACCTAGCCAGCCACTAACATGGACAATGGAGTGCCAAGCAGCATTTGAGAGACTAAAGAGACTTTTTTCTGCCGAACCAGTACTAAGGCACCCAGATATGGACAAGCCCTTCATAAGACAGGCAGATGCAAGTGATGTGGCAGTGGGGGCTGTGCTATTACAAGAAAATGATGATGCAGTATTGCAACCCTGTGCATATACATCTAAGAAACTCACGGAAACAGAACAGCGCTGGCCCGTATGGGAGAAGGATGCTTATGGGATACGTTGGGCATTACTCACGTGGCGACAGTTCCTGGAAGGCAACAAAATCCCCTTCCAGGTATGGACTGATCACAAAAATTTAGAAGCCCTGAAAACTTCCAGGAAACTCAATCCCAAACAAGCCCGCTGGTCCCAGCATTTTCACCAATTCCAATTTAAGCTCAAACATTTACCAGTAAGAAAGAACTTCCTGGCAGATGCTCTATCTCGCATGCCCCAATATAACAGCGCACGAACCACAGACTCTAGACCAATAATGGCAGAATCACAACTGGCAGCGCCAGTGACCACAAGAACCCAAGCCAAAATAAAACCACAACTGGACAGCCAAACTGGGATTGAATTCAGAAAAAGTTTGGAAACAGATGATTGGTTCCAGAAAACAACATGTGTGGCACAATGATATACTGATTGCCTTGGTAGGGAAAGATATATATACCAACAACTCAAAGACTAACTTTCTGCACTTTGCCATGACAGACAAATCAGCAGGAGGGCATATTGGATTTTGTAAAAACTTTACACTTAATTAAACGGCAATTTTGGTGGCCATCAATAAAGGACATAGAAAGTTATGTTGCCAGCTGCCCCACCTGTGCATCAGCAAAGAGGTTGCCAGGGAAATCGCCAGGGCTGTTACAACCAGTGGCAAGTCCCTCAGCCCCCTGGAGGGAAATAGCCATGGATTTTATAGTGGAATTGCCTGAAAGCAATGGGAATACTGTTATCTGGACAGTCACGGACCTATTTTCCAAACAGGTGCACTTTATCCCTTGCCAAAAAATTCCCACTGCAAAGGCCTTAGCACAACTTTTCATCCAGCACATTTACAGATTGCACGGGGCACCCCAACGCATCATCTCTGATAGGGGAGTGCAATTTACGTATGCATTTTGGAAGGAATTTTTATCCCTCTTAGGGACCACTCAGGGATTGACATCTAGCCACCACCCTCAAGGAGATGGACAAGCGGAACGCTGCCAGTCGGTACTTGAGCAATATTTGAGATGTTTTTAAAATTTCCAACAGAGTGATTGGACGGACTTACTTCCTTTTGCAGAAGTTGCCTACAATAATGCAGTCCACTCCAGCTACACTCCTTTTCAAATAGCCAACGGTCAAAGTTTCAACCCTATGCCAGAGTTAACCCCAAAAGAACCAACGATCCCTTCACTGAAAGAATGGATGGAAAACCTACAAAACACCTGGCCAATAGTCAGAAAATCACTAGATGAAGCTAGGCGGGCATACAAAGCACAAGCCGATAAAAAAAGGGTTGAGCCTACACCATTCATTATAGGAGAAATGGTGTACTTATCTCCAAAATACCTAAAGTCCCTACAGCCCTGTAAAAAACTTGGACCAAAATATATAGGACCTTTTCCCATTAAAAGGATCATAAATCCAGTAACAGTAGAATTAGAATTACCCAAAAACCTCAGGCAAATACACCCAATTTTTCATTGCAGCTTGCTGAAAAGAGAGCATCAGTCACCTCTACGGCCAAAAATCCCCCCCCCCCCACCTCCAATCATGGTGGAGGGGGAACAACACTTCGAAATAAAAGAGATCCTTGACTCTAGGAGATATCATGGAACAACTCAGTACCTAGTGGCCTGGAAACACCTCCCTGCCTCACAAAATGAGTGGGTCCATAAACGTCACGTCAGAGCTCCGAAGCTATTGAAGAAGTTTCACACAGAGTATCCTAACAAGCCTAACTAAATTCTTTACTTGTGTTTTCTTTCAGGTGTATCTCTCTTATTGTTAAGAGGGGCCGGATGTCAGAATCCAATTATATTTCATCTTTAATTATCAAACATAGAAACTCCCAATTCTGCCTTCTCTGGATTCTGCCATAAGAGGGAGAAAAGGGGGAGAGCAAAGGGGCTTTATGGCCCTCACTTCCTTCAGCACACATCAAAGGACTGAATGTGTGTTTATTGTGGCCTCTAAGCGTTAACATATCAAAGAAGAGTAATTGCCTTTCATGTAGTTATCTGAAGTCTCCATCCAGATGGAAGAAGAAAGGGGATGGAATTGTGATACTTGAAACTATCACTGGAAGGGGGGTTGATTGGGTGGGACTACTGGGGAACCCCTTAAAACCTTGAATGGGAGAGCTTGAACCCCAAGTCCTGTCTAGCATGCCTGCAACCATTTTCTCTTAATAAAGGATTCCTGTTGGAAGAGCTATTCCAAGAGTTCTGTCTTCTTAAGATGCAAAGTGGGGTGGGTCCTTACATTAGGACAATATTTTCCATTTGTTCAGATTTTATTTATTTTTCTATTTCAAGAGTTCACCTGGCTATTTCATTGCACTTTATTTGGTTACTCTAGGCCTTTTCCCAAAATTCCAACATTTCTTCCTTGTTTTTAAGATATTCAATTTGTATTTTCAGTTAAGCTTTGAAAAAAAAAAATGAAACTGCTGTTTCAAATGACCTATTCTGTTAAAAGTGTTTGATTGAACCACTCGCTGCTGCTTCAATTCTTTCATAACTTCAATAACTGCTTTGCTGTCTAGGTTGTTTTACTTTTTCAGATTTGCTTTAGTTTACTCATTTTCCAATTTTTACTGCTTTGAATTATGTAGGTTGCTAATATATTTTTGAAAATTATTTATTTTATTTTCACTGTAGGTGTCTGATTTTTAATTTAGCTTGCTTTCAATTTATAAACCAATTCTATTGCTATTATTTTTGCATGGCTGTATAGTAGCTGATCAGTTTCTTTGACTGATTTTTGTCATAACTGACTGGGCAAACGTACAAAATGTCATTGAAATGTTTTTGGAGTGAATTTCAAAGGAAGTGATCTTTGTCTTACAATTGGTCTCATTCTTTCCATACTTTTTTCTCCCTGTTTATGTATATTTCAATTTTCTAGACTGTGACGTTTGTGGTCAGACTTAGGTATGGCATGCAAAATTGTACATAGTAACACTTTATCTGTAAATGACTTTTGGGGCTTTAATCGTAATGTAACAAGTGCAAACAAATGCTTTAAATGTAATGTAGACTACTCTAAACTCGATTGTAAAAAAATCCAATTTTTGTAATAGAATTGTCAAAGTCCAGTATATCTTATCTGATTCAGTTGTCTCAGCCATTAACTTTCACAGTTTTAATTCTGACTTAACTTCTGTGGACCTCACTCGATATTTAAAGGCTTGCTAAAGGGACATGTGTAAGTGCATTGGTGTGCCAATCAGCTCAATCACATTTTGATTTTTTTATTTTCTTTCTTTAATTTGTAGTTTTTCTTTGATGAATAAAATAAAAAAATAAAATAAATATCGCAGAAGGAGGTTGTTGTTGATTTTGTTGTTTAAAAACATTTATTATTTTTACAAATTATTTTCTCAACTTCTTGTTCCTCTCCATTCAAGTCTTCTTTTATTTTTCTCTATGAACTCTTAAAGTTTTTCAGCATGGAACCAAATGAGGATTTGTAAGAGTTATGAGTCACAAAAAGCATGTTTAAAAGGTGCTTTATCTCTGTATAAGTCTTTCACATTTTTCGATTTAGTGCTGTAATCCACAAGAAAATAACAGCAGCTCTATTTGCGGCTGTGCTCCATTCTTTTGTTTATCAAAGTAGGATTTTCATCATTAACAAGATGAACTCTGGAAAAAAAATAGAGAGAGAGAGAGAGAGAGAGAGAGAGAAAGAAAGAAAGAAAGAAAGAAAGAAAGAAAGAAAGAAAGAAAGAACATTCACACACCGACACCCCAGTAACACAGAGATCTCCTAACTAAAGCTCACTGGACTGTTTTTGAAAAGTGATCTGTAATATTTCAGCAATAAAGGACCTCTGCTTTGTATACTCCAAAGTGCCGAGGGTATCTTTACAAAGGGTGGGGAAGAGAAAGAGTAGTAGCTGACAATTCAAAGACATACCTTATCTGAATAGTGTTATTGTAAAGGGAATAGAGTGGCAGACAAAAGATGGGAAACTACAGAAAAGGAATCGGATATCAGAAGTCCATTGTAAGAATGGCTAATAGAACATCAGGCAAAAGACTCAAAGCGTGAGTGACAGCTCAAAGACAAGATGGGATTTCATACCTTTTCCAAACATTGCTTCCTTCAAAGAAAGTTTCAAATCCCAGCTGGGTTCCTTAATAAACTAACAAAGAGCATTCTCCATGGAAGATGAAACTGAAGTTAGTAAGTCTTATCTGCTGTTTTTTCTAAAACCTCCCCGACGCCCCCCCCAAAAGAGAGAAAAGATTCACCTTATCCAGAGATTTAGCACTTATTTCTGCTCACCCCAAAATATTAAAGCAAGCATATATGCATATAATCATGCCTTAAGTGAACAATTTCATAAGACAGTGATTATTCTAAGCAAGAATGGAGTTTTATATGGACTATGTCAGGGAAGGGTCATACTAGATATATTAGAAGCCAGATTTCAAAAGCTTTCTAACTAAATTGAACCTAGACGATGTCAGTGAAACTTGTTAATTTTTTGTAACAAAATCACAAAGCTCTAGTAGTATCTTAAGAAACATCTGTGATTTTTTAAGCTTTAGTGGTCCACCCATTTTCTTCATCATAGGCATGGAATACATTCCTAGGGCAACAGTTGTTACAAGGAGGAAGGGAGGGAGGCACATAAGATGGGAATGAAACAATAAAAGAGAGGTGAGAAGTACTGAATATTTACAATTGTGACATTCTTGCATTAATGAACTAGTGGACAGACTTAGTCAAAGAAGTAGCTTAGACTATTGTGCGGCTAGTTATTTGAAGGTTTGCTACTGAATTTCAGCAATGTTAGAAGATTCTAGGGGTTTTAGAGGTTTCATATGGCCCATATATATTGCCTGGCTATTGTATATGGTCATCTAAATGTAAGTTAAATATATATGCATATATTAGATTGTCAGATAGGGATACCATTTCTAAATAATGTTATTATTTTTTTAAAAAAGGAAGATAAAACTAATGCAGACTAATATAAAGTAAGAAAAAGAAAATAAATAGAAAGAAGTCAAAGAGAAAGCTAAAAGTGAAAAAAATGTTCTAAAAAAGTAAAAGAAAAATAGAAAAGAAAAAAGATACAAAGAAGTGCCTTCCGATTTTCTTCATAGCACTTACAAGAACACTCATAAAATTACCTCTTGCTGTATGGTTACAACATGACTCTCTTTTTTTTGTAAATTATCCTACCTAATTGTCAAAATCATAAATAATAAGCTCTTATTTTTTGTTTTACATAAAAAGTCCATAAAGGATTTCCAGTCAGAAATAAATGTAGATACTATCTCTTCTCTGGTCAAAGAAATCAATTTAACCATCTCCATCACATATCTTCACCAATCATTCCTCCATTGTTGGTAGTGTCGAATCTTTCAATCTTGGTCTATTTATAATATACAAACCCCCCCCCTTCCATATTTTTTTCTATGTTTTTCCATCAATCCCAAAAGAAAAACCACTAGTCTCCGTTGTATTAAAATCTTTAAAATCCTCTGAATCAATGTGTCTTTGAAATTAGACTTTTCTAGATTTTGTACAGGTCTACCAAACATCATAAAATGTCCCCTTATGTGGTTCACATTTCCAACATAAATTTGAAGTGATTTTTTTTTTACACTCTAGGCAATTTCTCTTGTGTCATATACCAATGGTACATCATTGTATAACATTTCTTTCTAAGATTATAACATATTGTAAAAGTAAGTTCTTTCAACCATATATTTTCCCATTGTTCTATCTGTATATTGTAACCATAACTTTTAGTCCACTTTATCGTAGATTCTTCTTCTACTTCAAATTTCAATAAAGGATTATACATTTTGGCAATTACATGTTCATTATTTGTACACAATTCTGTTCAAACTCAGCCCTACAATGTTCAAAGCCATAAATACCTTTGTCAACTTTAAATCTTTCTGTAAATAAGAGAACAATTGACAACTATATTCTTCTTCCACCAGGTCTTCTCTTGATCTTATTTTACATTCCTCTTGTCAAAATTCTAATATCTCACAATGAGTTAGCCATTTGTGTTTGCTTATTATTTCTTGTCTATAAAATGCTTCTTGTGCTGACAGCCACAATGATATTTTGGGGTTCAACCAGGGCTTATATCTTTCATATTCTCAATAGGGCATTTCTAACATAATGATTTTAAAATTCTACATTAATCTTGACTTTGTTATACCACAAATATCCATACCATCCAAATTTCAGATCACATCTTTCAAGAGCCTTGTACTTTTTGTAGCACTCATTTTTCATCCAAACCAAATAGTATGACAGAACAATTAATGACAATAAATGACAGTTAGAGCAATTAACCAGTGGAACAACTTGCCTCCAGAAGTGGTGAATCCTCCAACACTGGAAGTTTTTAAGAAGAGACTGCACAGCCATTTGTCTGAAATGATATAGGGTTTCCTGCCTGAGCGGAGGGTTGGACTAGATGACCTCCAAGGTCCCTTCCAACTTTATTATTATTATTGTTGTTGTTGTTGTTGTTGTTGTTGTTGTTGTTGTTGTTGTTGTTGTTGTAAGCTACTAAATACAATTTCAAATCAGGTAGACCCAATATTTTTGTTTCCTTTGCATCTTATAACACTTTATATTTTACTCATGGTTTTTCTCCCACCACACAAATTTAGATATATCTTTCTGCTGCTGTTTAAATGGCGCATTATTTGTGTGTTGTCAGTTGTCAACACAGATATTGTCTGAAAGAAAAACATCATTCTAGGCAAGACATTCATTTTTTCTCACAGAACTTCACCCCAGAAATGACAGCTGTAAATTTTCCCATCCTAATATGTCTTTTTTCAGTTCATTCCATGTTTTAACATATTTTGAAATAACATATAGTTCATATTTGTCACGTGATAACCACATATTATAAGTTCTCATCTAAAAACTCATTATTCACCAATACTGTTTGATCTTTTATATATTTTTGTTAATATTTTAATTCTTCTGTTTATTAATCTTGAAACCTGCTTATGCAGCACAACTGTTTAATTTGCCAACAGTGTTTCAATTCTCTTTAAAAGATTTTCCAAAAGCAGCACCAAGTCATCTACACGTTTCTTTTTTATCTTTGTGCTCATAATCTTCCCTTCTTGACCTATGGCTCTCTTCAGTATTTCAAGAACCAGAATAAACAAGAGAGTTGGCATCCCTATCTTGTTTCTTTTTACATCTCACAGGGATTTGTTACATCTCCATTAGCAATTATTTGTGGCCTTCTATGAAATATAAATCAATCTTACACTTTTTATAAAATTCCCAGGAAAAAAAAACAACCAATTGCAGACAATGGGGTAACTTTATGTCTGCCATGTTTGCTGAATGACTGCAACAGAAAATGTCATAGAATTGGAGCAGTCACTTGGGTGCTTCGACTTATGACTGTGATGACATACAATGGAAATTCTGGACTCCATAAGGTCATAAGTGGAGGACCACTTGCATTTTTTCTCTCATTAATTCATATTTATTTATTAATTAAATTTGTATGCTGTCCTTCAAAACCAAGTTTTTCGTGGTTGGACTACACATAAAATCAGAATGCATTTTTAAAAATGTGTAATGTGTTAACATTAATATGTTAATAATAATATCATAGTAGACAGATTAAAATTATTTATGAATGGCAAACATAAAATATTAACAAACTGTATATTTACATTATTTAACATGTATTACTATTTGGTTATGTTGAGACTGAATTAAGCTGGATCAAGCTGTATGTGGAATGGCTGCATGTATGTAGATGTAATATAATCTAGAAAGTATGTACCAGACAATAGTAGTTATGACCTCAAATCTATATTCCAATTATTTCCTTCCAGTTTAGTTGGCTATTTTTTTTTTACAACAAAAATTAAATTGCTACTATTACTCACTATCAGAACTTTTGGTTTCTGATCTTCTGATAGAAACTGCTAGCTAAGGCAGGGGAGAGAGATATTTCTTATTTTATTTATTTATTTTGGATTTTAAACCCTCTTTTATTATTTTTATAAATAACTCAAGGTAGCAAATATACATAATGCTCTGTCCTCCTCTCTTCCCTACAACAACCCTGTGAGGTGGGTCAGGCTGAGAGAGAGTGATAGCACAAAGTCATCCAATTCGCTTTTATGACTAAGGAGAGACTAGAACTCACAGTCTCCTGGTTTCTGGCCTGGTGTCTTAACCACTAGACCAAACTATCTGGATTGGGACACAACAATATCAGTATCACTGCACTTTTCTGAAATCTGTATTAACTTGGAATTCAGCAGCATATTAAAATGTATGACTGATCTTGTCTGGGCTTGAAAACTAAGCAGGATCAGGCTTCTGTAGAATATCCCAGGGGATGGAATGGGAGAACTCACCGTGGCCCACTCGCTATGGCCAGTTTGCCTCAGCCATCTTGCCATGGCTAACTCTTCACAGGACAATCTAACAATTAAATTTAATTATTTAAAATCATTTTAAAATGATTTTATTTTTTGTCAATCGCATTTCATTTTGTCCCTCCTTTTGCATCCTTTATTTAATTATTGTATTCTACCATTTCTTTGATATTAGGATAACTCTTGTCCTGTGGTGAGTTGTCCTGCAGTTGACTGTAGCAAGTTGGCTGCGGTGAGTTGTCCTAGACCCTCCCTCAGGGAAATCCTGGGATTATAGTCCATATTAAAAAGTGGAAAATAGAGCCATAAGGAAGGCAGTGGGAACCAATGTCTACACATTTGCCAAGTAAATGACAAGCATGTCCACGAAGTTACCAGGAATTGAGAACTTGACTGAAAGAAAACTTCCTTTTATTAAAATTTATAAATTAACAAACTATAAAAGAAGATACAAAATGTATCTATTGGGAAAAGACACATGAAAAAATGCACATCTAAGAAGTGGGCTGAATATTTGTTAAACAAACATGTATTGGGATAGGGCAGGGGTAGGCAACCTAGGCTCTTTTATGACTCGTGGACTTTAACTCCCAGAATTCCTGAGCCAGCATGGAATTCTGGGAGTTGAAGTCCACGAGTCATAAAAGAGCCAAGGTTGCCTACCCCTGGGATAGGGAATCAATGCGTCACTCTCTGAGGCATTACTTGCATGATGAAGTAGTTCTGGACCTTGAACAGAATGGGGTACATTCTGAAGTTTATGTCATTAGTGCTCAAATTGATATGCAAACTTACACTTGATTTATTGCATTTCTGATTTTCAAAGCCAACACTATATTTGCTGTCATGCACTGGGATTAGGAGCAACACATAGCACTGAAAATACTGGATTGTCTCTAGGGAATCTCCAAACTAGAGTGCACAACCATTTTGTGCATTGAGGGCCACAGTGATTGGGGACAGGTCCAAAACTAAATACAATTTCACGTCATTGATATCTACATATAATTAACATCATAATTTATTTATTCTCCAACCATGTATATTAGTTTTCCTTTGATTTCAGATTGTACTCTGATAATTTAAAATCATGGACGTATAGCAGATGCAATAGAATCTACCTGGGGTGGCTGCTCCTTGTGTTTTCTGTAAGAGTTGAATAAATAAAAACAGTCTTAGGCAAACAAATCAAAACAGCACATGTGCCACAGATTTCTCTTGTTACTTTGAAAGTAAATCTGAACAATTGTTCCAATCTCTGCATTATCTCAACAGTAAGCAAAACATCAAAATAATGTATAATAAAACCCAATTTTCCGACCAGCTCTCCTGCCTTAAAAAAGGTGGAGTATAGAGTGCCAAGGACTTCTATTAGTACCATCCATTTTGTTAGCATTTCTCCAATTTATCTTGTATTACTAACCCCTCGGAGTACTATTTCTATTGTAAATATTTAAACATTACTGTTGACATAAAGATAATACTGACAAATTGAGTTAACATTTCTGCTGAGGATTACTGACCATGTGCAGTGCTGAGCAACTTTTAACACCCACACCAAGCCCCCCAGCCCACACCAAGCTCTGTTTAGTCTACAATATGGCCGTGCTTTTCAAATGAATTTTGAGCTGTAATTTACACAAAATGTGAAGCAACCTTTCTGGGATCAATTAATTGTTTGACTTTCTTAATACATTTCCATTTTAACTAGATTAGGTCTGCATCAAAAGGATAGTAATGGGTGAAAGATGTCATTGCCCTCAAAAGCAAGAGAACGTGTTCCCTCAGGCCTCCTTGATTTGTGACTCATCAAGCTACTGTCCATGTTTGTGGACCACCAGCAGCTCTGTAAACTTCCTGCTTATATTATTTTCCTGAAACTGAAAACAAAGGAGAGTTGGTAAGCACTTGGCAAGGCTTACCTGGCTGGTTGTGAACTGTGTTTGGCTTGGTAGATTACAATTAGTACACAATTGTATAAAAATACAGATTAAAAGTATCATTGTGGTGCTTATTAATATACAAGTTACATAAATCCATGAACACCAGCAGTCAGAGATATGATGAAAATTCCTTAATTGCAGAATACATGGCAGATTTCACCATAGTCTCAAATGGGAAACTGTGAGCATTTTAGACCAAACCATGTCCAAAAACACTAGAAAAATCCTGGAAGCCTGGATGCATCAACCTACATTTGTTTAGTGACTATTTGAAGATGCAATGACACTGAAAAAAGTAGCTAGACTGGTACTTGCAGTATATTTACAACCCTTGCAACATCCTGACAGTCACATGATCCGAATTCAGGTGCTTGGCAACCAGCATGTATTTATGATGGTTGCAGTCATTCCGGGAACATATGATCACCCCTTGGGACCTCCCAGCTGGCTTTCAACAAGCAAAGTCAATGGGGAAGCTGGATTTGCTTAACAACTGCACAATTCACTTACAATTAAAGTTATTCACTTCACAACTGTGGCAAAAAAAAGATTGAAAAATTGGGTGCAGCTCATTTAACAATGGCCTTGCTTAGCAATGGAAATTCTGGTCCAGTTGTGGAGTAAGTCAAGGACTACCTGTTTTGCTTTGGTGTTTTTATATTATTCTAATTGCTTGTATTCCATGTATTATTTTTCATTTGACAAAGAAAATTAAGCATACTTGACACTCACTGTTTAGTACGCTTTATGTTAATAAGCAGGACAGAGAAATGTGCAGGTAATTCTTGCTTAGCGACCACTCATTCAGTGACCTTTCAAAGTTACAACAGTGCTTAAAAAGATTTACAACTGGTTCTCAAAGATGTGGCCATATTTGTGGTCATGTAAACACAATTTGGTTGCTTGGCAACTGGTGCACATATATGACAGTGGCCCACAGTCACATGATTGCCATTTGTGACCTGCACAGTCAGCTTCCCACAAGCAAAGTCAATGGAGAAGCTAGCAGGAAGTCACAAGCCAAGAAGTGAAGTTGTGCTTAATGACTCTGGATGATTCAGTTAACCACCTCAACCAGAACAGGTGTTGTAAGTTACTCAAGTCATGTGACAGACTTGGTATCTGTGTTACTTAATGACAGAGTTCCCAGTTCTAATTGTGGTTGGTAAGAGAGGTCTACCCTGTTCTGGCAAGGAAAGTTTGGCCCCTTGAAGTCTGAGATCTTAATTGACAATACAATCCTATACTTGTATCTATTCAAAAGTATATATAAATACTGAAAAACATTGTGAGATAATAAAAATATACTACTTTACTGATGTAAGTAAGTATAATAATGACACATGTATACTATCATTTTTATTTTGCATAAATATTTTGAACAACGATCTCTCTGGTTTCTTTTTAGTGACTTCAGAGAAGACTTTCAGACTTCTCCAATTTGAGAAATTTCTAAAAAACTTTCTATTATTCTCTCATAAAGAATATCTTGAATATCACAATAACAGTGGACATGAATTAAATTGTAAGCAATTCCTCTTTCCCAATCCTAGTTATGTGGAAACAGCCCAATAAAGATCTGACTCCTGATAATTGATTTCTGTTAGTTTTACAGTTGACCAAAACAAAAATTATCGAGGGGAAAAGATAAATAAATGTTGAGAATGTGGAGATGAGCTACAGAGGTTTTGAGCCTTTTTATCCTTTTCTTCAATTCTCTGTGTCTGTGTTGTACTTTTCCCTGACTGGAAAATTTTTAGGCTCTTCCCTTTGGTCTACTTCCTGCAGGAGAATCATCTGTCTTTCCTTGTTTTCTGCACTGGAAGGACTTATGTTGCAGGCTTTCTATTGAATTAGGCCACTTCTTTCATTCATTTCCTAAATCAACTTCCCAAAGCTTGATTAACTTCCTTAATAAACTTTACTGTATTGGATAGTCACCCTGTATCTTTCTAGACACTTTCAAAATGCTGGTTTTATTTACAAGCATGCTCTGTGAAATGCAGATGATAAATGATCTGAAGGGTTCATACAGGGTTACCTGCAACTTTTCCCTGGAGTTAATGGGATGGAGAGTAGGTAGTTTTGATCTTCGGGCACATATACAAAGTATATTGTGAATATCTCAGCTGGAAAGTTTTTTCCATAGCTTCTGACAAATTTTATACAAGGGATAGAAAGAAGGTGTTGTATTTGATTTAGAATGCTATTTGATTTAAAAGCTTTTAAGTTATTAATCACACACTTCCTTTCTGTACATCAGTTCTCTTGATGGTATTTTTGAGTTCATTTTATTCTTGGAGATGGTAGAAGATACCACTCCACTTTTTTCTACTCTGTATCTCTTATTTTTATCATTCTATGACATCATCTCTCCAGGTCCATCACCCCCTTTTCTTCCAAACATGAAAAAGGCAAATGAGAGAGATCAGTGGAAATATGAGAGGATTACTCAGTGAAACACTAGAATTCATGAATGCCTCAAACACCATATTTCACCCAGGACAATTCTACCAAAATACTCTTCACCTTTGAAACTAACTTCAAAAGCAAATTGACTTTCGTCACACACACCAAATGAGAAATGGTACTACAAAATCATCAACAACAAAACATGCAGGAGGGTTATTCTGCATTGCCTTAGTGGGAAAGTTCACATTCTATGGGCAGTGATCTCACGACGATAAAAACGATATAAAAATGCAGGAGGCTTGCTGAGAGTACATTAAGATTTTCTCCAGATTAGGGGAACCATGCGCCAGTCCTGACCTAACAGATTTATATACTCTCCAGCTGTCTCTTCTCTATCCTGCTGGCAGGAGCCCAGTATGGCTTTGGATAAAGTGATGTCTCTGCTATGGATTTTTCCTCCCCCCGGCTGGAGAATTGCTCTCTAAATCAGAATAAATGGAAAAAAAATTACTCCCAGAAGAAAGAACACTTTTGCAAATGTTTAATTGGACTGATAATGATCATATTAGCATGTTCAAATTTAAATACAACAACATGATACATCCAGGCCTCTGAAGGAGCAACTGAGCAACTATATGAATTTGTTATTTCTCCCAGGCAGAAAGTCAGGAAATGACATCTCCCACATGTTGTTCTCACTCTGATTATCCCACTTTCAGTAATTGCAGACCAAATTGTGCAAGAATTGTGTTATCTTCCATAATCTATAACATTCATAGACAGTAGCAGAGAAGTGACAAATTTTAAACCTTTGTGGCTGAATTTTTATGGTTGGAAATCCCAGAGTCTTCAGCACCTCATGACCATAATGCATAAAAGGGGATGTATGCATGTATTCTGGATTTGGGGTTTATTCTCTATGGAGTTATTCTTGTTCTGGATTTATTCTGTTTCGATTTATGCTGTATTCCCCTTTATCATCCTGCTTGGTTTTTGTTTTCTGAGATTGATAATCTCAGATCAAATCCTTTTGCCTTTCTTCATAGGCACAATCAATCAAAGAAAAAGCTTGCTCTGCTATAAATTCTCTTTGCATCATTGATGACTTTGGCCTAATAAGTATGTATGTAGGTAGGCAGGCAGATAGATAGGCACACAGATAGACAGATTTCCAATACCAAGCATTCCAGCTAGCGAAGCCAACTCTCTTATATTAAGGAAGTGGCATGCGTTTCCACAAGTGGGGAGGGGCTAGGAGGAGCAACTCCTCCAGAGTAATTGAGCTACTCTGCACTATACCGGCAAAGTAGTTTCGGGCTGGTGGGGGCATGGTTGTTTTTGTCTTTTTGCATGTACTGAATTGCAAAATTTAATTGGGAGGCAGTTATTAACTGAGTTGAATTTTGCATGAAGGACTTAGAAGAATCTAAGTCTTTGGATAGCAAAACATTTTCCACTGATCTTGTTTGATCTGGAAAAGGAGGATTTGTCTTGTATGATGCTATATTACCCAATTTTGGGAAAAGTAACTAAAATAATTCTAAAGTAATGATAACTGATAAATGCAATATTGTTCCTTTATCTATTCTTATTCTTTTATCCTTATTTTTATTCTTTGGATGTTGATTTAATAAGTTCAGTACATTTCTACATTTTATCATACTTTGAGATCATTAGAAAAAATGAGTTTTTCTACCCTGGTATCTTTCTTTTTTCTGCTGCACTTCTACATGCTATTGTAATAAAATATTTCCCACAAAATAGCCTGGATGAAACTTTTAAAGGCTTATTCATCTGATTATTAGTTTTTTCTTGAAGTTTCACATCTTTTGCCAGGTGCTCCAGACACGACTAAGAACATGTTAGCATCTGTTCGTGTAAGAAATGCAGCTTGGAAAAACAATTTCTTAATAGTAATTAACTAGCAGATGTTTTAATAGGATTTTATGAGAACATTTTGGCCTATAAAGAACAATTGGAAAAATGATGATTCTGATATACTAATTTATCCTGGAAATAAATGAAAAACTTCAGTCTGTGCTCATATGATACATTCACATCACAATACATTAAGGTACAATGTGTAAATACATTTTCTTAAGCCAATCAACTAGTTTAAGGTCTGACAATTTAGAGGTAGCAGGACTATCTATGAATGATATTGATGTTTAACTAATATTAAAACTAAATTTTATCTTTCTTATAATTTAGTTATTGATAGGTTTGTTTTTAAAGGTATTAGCCTGTTGCTTGTTAAAAACCAGGAATGCTTGCAAATGAGTGGCAAAAATGCAATACAGATAATCCTCGAATTACCACTGTAATTGAGCCCGTAATTATGGTTGTAAGTTACAGGATCCAATGTGGGTCGGTCACCAGGATCAGAGGTTTAGTCTTCTGAGCTTTTGGAACCCATCCTCAGGAACTTCTCTTCTATCCCATATAAATATATTTGCCTTAACAGAATAATAGAATAACAGAGTTGGAAGGGTCCTTGGAGGTCTTCTAGTTCAACCTCTTGCTCAAGCAGCAGACTTTATACCATTTTAGACAAATGGCTGTCCAATCTCTTCTTAAAAACCTCCAGTGTTGGAGCACTCACAACTTCTGGAGGTGTTGTTCCACTGATTAATTGTTCTGTCAGGAAAATTCTCTAGGTTGGTTTTGGGTTGTTTCTCCCCTTGATTAGTTTCCATCCACTGCTTCTTGTCCTGCCTTCAGATTCTTTGGAAAATAGGTTGACACCCTTTTCTTTGTGGCAGCCCCACAAAGTTTCCACAAGTGGGGAGGGGCTAGGAGAAGCAACTCCTCCAGAGTAATTGAGCTACTCTGCACTATACCCGCAAACTAGTTTTGGGCTGTTGGGGGCATGGTTGCTTTTGTCTTTTTGCATGTATTGAATTGCAAAATTTAATTGGGAGGCAGTTATTAATTGAGTTGAATTTTGCATGAAGGACTTAGAAGAGTCTAAGTCTTTGGATAGCAAAATATTTTCCACTGATCTTGTTTGATCTGGAAAAGGAGGATTGTCCCTGAGATATTGGAACACTGCTATCATATCATCCCTCATCCTTCTTTTCATTAAACTATTAAAACATACCCAATTCCTGCAACCATTTTCATATGTTTTAATTTCCAGTCCCTTAATTATCTTTGTTGCTCTTCTCTGCACTCTTCCAAAGTCTTGACATCCTTTTTATATTGTGGTGACCAAATTGGATGTAATAATCCAAGTGTGGTCTTACCAAGGCATTATAAAGTGATATTAACATTTCATATGCTTTTGCTTCTATACCTCTGTTAGTGGACCTGGGACTGCATTGGTGTTTTTGGTAGCTGCAGAACACTGCTGGCTCATTTTAAGTGATTGTCCACTAGGACTCCAAGATCCCTCTCACAGTTACTACTATTGAGCCAAGTACCTACCTATTCTATACCTATACATTTGGCTTTTCTTGCCTAACTATAGAACTTTTTCTCACCATTGGATTTCATTTTGTTACATAGGGGCCCAGTGTTCAAGTCTATCAAGATTCTTATATATCTTGAGTCTACCTTCTGGAGTATGGACTATTCCTGCCAGCTTGGTGTTGTCTGAAAATTTGATGAGTCACCATTCTATCCCCTCATCTAAATAATTGATGAAGATATTGAAGTGTATTGGGCCTAAGACACAGCCTTGGGATACCCCACTGCATATTTCCCTCCATGTAGATGCAGTTCCATTAAGGAATACACTTTGAGTGTGGTTAATCAGTCAGTTACAAATCCATCTGGTAATGATGCTGTCTAACCCACATTTTTCTATCTTATCAAGTAGTAGGTTGTGGTCTGTTTTATCAAACGCCTTGCTGAAGTCCAAATAAATTATATTCACATTTCACTGGTCCACTAATTTTGTCAGTTTGTCAAAGAATGCAATAAGGTTTTCTGGCATGATCTCTTTCTGAGATTATGTTGGCTTCTTATTTTGACCTTGTTTGCCTCCAGGGGTTCACAGATTTGTTGCTTGATTATTTTATCCAGAATCTTCCCAGGTGAAGAGACGCTTCCTTGAGCAGGGAGTTGGACTAGATGACCTACAAAGTCCTTTCCAAATCTGTTGTTCTATTCTATTCTATTCTGTTCTGTTCTGTTCTGTTCTGTTCTGTTCTTATTCTAAGACATTGTGGGTGCTCCATCACTGGAGGTTTTTAAGAAAAGACTGGCAGTCACTTGTCTAAAATGGTATAGGGTCTCCTACTTGAGCAGGGGGCTGGACTAGAGGACCTCCAAGTTCTCTTCCAGCTCTATTCTGATTCATGATTCAGTTATTCAGCTAGAATAACTGTAGATAGGTCTATAGTTTTTAGATTCATTCCCCCCCCTCTTTTTTTGAAGATAGGAACTACAACAGCCCTTGGTAGTTCCTGATGCTCCAGGATCTTTGAAATATATGGTTCAGTGGTTCTGAGATCATGTCTACCAGTTCTTTCAGAACCTTGGGGTGTAATCCATCTGGTCCTGGTGATCTGAACTCATCTAGAGTAGATAGGAGTTCTCTTACCATTTTCTTGCTTATTTTGGCTTGCATTCAGAATGTGCATTTTATAGTAATTTTTGATAGGTTGGATTCTTTTTCTTCCCTTTTGTGTAAACACAGATGCAAAAAAATGAGCTAACCCTAACCCTGCAATAATTTCTTTTTCATCTATAGATATATATTTGGTTAATGGAAGCTGACCAGCAAGTGCATCTGAGAATTCTATATATACATTACCTTTAATTTAGTACCAAAATGTGATTTTTTTCTCTGACCTGAACACCTTACATATGTGGACTTTATCTCCCAGCATTTCCCAATTAACATGGTTATGGCTGAGAATTTTGGTGTTGAAGTAAGTAACTCTCTAGTAAAGCATATATTGGAATGAGATCTTATACTGGAACCAATAGAGTCAAGATTGGCAGGCCAATGTTGTTTCTCAATTTAAAATTTGTAGACTTCAGTTTTAAAAGATGTGGACTTCAATTCCCAGAATTCCCCAGCCTCCATTCTGGCTAGGATATTCTAGGACTTGATACCTCTTGAAGTTGTTAAGGTTAAAAAAAAAGTGCTCCAGTAAAGGCCAGTTCTTTCTATTCTTATTAAGATATTTGCCATATTAGGATAATATTGAAGAATTGGCAAAATATGATTCTAAGGGTCATCTGGGTCATCTTTAATGGACAGTCATTTCCAAGCAATGTGACTGAAATGTTTTCCTAATTATTATTTTGCCCCAGATAAACAAGACATGGTATTTTTTGCAACACAATTTGGACTAATGACAAAGTTTATTTTAGTAAACTTTAGAAGGGAGTGTAAAAAAATTCTGGGAAATGAAATATTTACAGTCCAATGATTCTTCAAATTTATGACCAAGTCCTTCAAATGGAATAAAGTCACCCACTGCAACTTCTCTTTCCCCTAATATGGTTGTTGCTTGTTATCTCTTTTCCAATTCACTCAAAATGTTAAAATTCCTAGGAGTAAAACTATCCACTCAAATGCACATACATGCATACACGTTTACTCACAAAAGCTCACTAACAGAAAAAAAATATGCAAAGAAAGCATTTTTAAGGTTTTGTCTGTCTTCAACAAAAGGCAAACTGATTGTGGTTATAAGAAATGCAAAGATAGTATTTGTATAGTAAACTTAAGTGGCATGGAATAAATTTAATTTTATTTCCATAAATAGATTGGACAAGAGGCTAGATTTAAGAAACAAAGGCTTGTTCCATCACTCTTTTTGCCCATGATTCATAGTTTTGTCAAAGAATTTTTTTTCTGTACATTTCCCAATTAAAAAATGATTTGATCATTTTGATCACTTATGTGGCCATTGCTGACCATTGCTATATTTGGATTGTGATGAATTTTATCATCTCAATATGCTCTAGATCAGGGGTGTCATACCGAAACCGCGTCTACCCCATTGCCAGCAATGGAAAAAAAGTTGCGACACATCATGTGACGTTGCAAGTTTGACACCCCTGCTCTAGATAACTGTTTCCCAACCTTGGCAACTTTCAGATGTGTGGACTTCTAAGAATTGCCTTGAACTGCAGGAGGGTGGCAAATAAATTTAATAATCATAATAATCATAATTCAATAATTTCCCAGCCATCAGAAAACTTCCAAGCTGGAAAACCCTGCTCTAGATTAAAGTTCTCCACTTTGAATGTTATGGTGTCACATAAGAATTGGAAGTGTAATTTATGATTTTCCCAGATGCCTTCCAACAAGCAAAGTCAACAGGGAAGCCAGATTTGCTTAATAACCACATGATTTGTACCTGGCTGACCGGCCATATTCAGCATATGGTTCTCAATGGAACTGCATCTACATAGAGAGAAGTGTGTAGTGGGTTGCCCCAGGGCTCTGTTCTAGGTCCAGTGCTCTTCAACATCTTCATCAACGATTTGGACCAGGGGATAGATGGGGAACTCAAATTTGCAGACAACACCAAGCTGGTAGGAATAGCCAACATTCCAGAAGACAGACTTAAGATACAGGAGGATTTGGACAGATTTGAACACTGAGCACTATCCAACAAAATGAAATTCAGTGGTGAAAAAAGTAAGGTTCTACATTTAAGCAAGAAAAACCAAATGCACAGGTGTTATATAGGGGGTACCTTGCTCAATAGTAGTAACTGTGACAGGGATCTCGGAGTCCTAGTGGACAATCACTTAAATATGAGCCAGCAGTGTGCTGCAGCTGTCAAAAAAGCCAACACAGTGCTAGGCTGCATTAACAGAGGGATAGAATCAAGATCACGTGAAGTGTTAATACCACTTTACAATGCCTTGGTAAGGCCACTCTTCAAATACTGCATCCAGTTTTGGTCACCGTGATGTAAAAAAGATGTTGAGACTCTAGAAAGAGTACAGAGAAGAACAACAAAGATGATTAGGGGACTGGAGGCTAAAACATATAAGGAACAATTGCAGGAATTGGATATGTCTAGTTTAATGAAGAGAAGGATCAGGGGGGACATTATAGTAATATTCCAATATCTCAGGGACTGCGACAAAGGAGTCAAGCTATTTTCCAAAGTGCCCGAAGGCAGGACAAGAAGAAACGGATGGAAACTAATCAAAGAGAGAAGCAACCTAGAACTAAGAAGAAATTTCCTGACAGTTAGAACAATTAACCAGTGGAACAACCTGCCTCCAGAAGCAGTGAATGCTCCAACACTGGAAGTTTTTAACAAGAGACTGGATAGCCATTTGTCTGAAATGGTATAAGGTTTCCTACCTGAGCAGGAGGTTGGACTAGATGATCTTCAAGGTCCCGTCCAACTTGATGATGATGTTGTTGATGACGTTGTTGTTGATGATGATGATTCAAGATTTGTTTAACAACCACATGATTCACAACCACAGCAAAATGGACATAAAATTGAGTCTGGTCACTTTACAATCACACTGATTTACAATGGAAATTTTGTTTACAGTTGTAAACTGTATATCAGGGAAATTGATATTAACAGCTATGCTGATGCCTACTTTACAACCCTTGTAGGGCCAGATTAAGAGCTAGGCTAAGATCCAGGAATTCTAATTCATATAATTCACCTTTCTGCCTTTTAAGTTTTATTTGCTGTCTTTAATATTGGTTTTCTGATGTTACTGTTTTAATATATTGTATTAAGCTTTCTCTGCTGCTACACAATATGTTATATGCTGTCCCAGAGTTCACTTGCTATGCCTTGGTTTGTTGAACCATAAGTTTTGAGCAACTAAGATGATTAAAACATATGAAGAACAGTTGCAGGATTTGGGTTTGGCTAGTCTAAAGAAAAGAAGAAACAGGGGTGATATGATAGCAGTATTCTAGCATTTGAAGGGCTGCCCCAAAGAAGAGGGGGGGTCAACTTATTTACCAAAGCTCCAGAAGGCAGGACAAGAAACAATGGATGGAAACTAATCAAGGAGAGAAGCAATCTGGAATTAAGGAGAAACTTCCTAACAATGAGAACAATTAACCAGTGGAACAGCTTGCTGTCAGAAGTTAAGGGTGCTTCCTCACTGGAGGCTTTTAAGAAGAGACAGGACAGTCTCTTGTCTGAAATGGTATAGGGTCTCCTACTTGAGCAGAGGGTTGGGCTTAGAAGACCTCTAAAGCAGTGTTTCTCAACCTTGACAATTTTAAGGCATGTGGACTTCAACTCCCAAAATTCCACATGCCTTAAAATTGTCAAGGTTGAGAAACACTGCTCTAAGGCCCTTCCAGCTCTATTCTAATTGACTGATTGATTGAATAAGTCATGAATACCTGGGTTTATATAGCATACTAAATCATAAACCACGGTTTGCAAACCAATGTCTGAGTTAACACACCACATTTATTCAAAATAAAACAGGGCATACTGATTTTGGGCTTACTAATTTTGTACATATGTGCCATGTCACATTAAGCTTACTTTATATTCCTTCATGTATCATTATGTTGAACTCAGAGTTCAAAGCTGAGGAAGAAATAGTGTTGGTGAGGCCACAGAACCACCTAAAGGCTTGCACTTGTCAGGGATCTTCAGTTGGATCCATTATTACTACCCAGTGGTGAGATTCAAATATGTGAACAACCAGTTCTCTGTGTTGGTGCTGCTTCTGGAAGTCCATTCTGGGCCCGGGCAACAAAAAATTAGCTACCAGTTCTGCTGAAGTGGTGCGAACCAGCTGAATCCCACCATTGTTACCACCTCTTTAGAAGTTCAATGAGTTTCACTGAGCTCAGTCCCAGACTGTGTTGATGACACTGTGTGGAGGTACACAAAAAAGAGTTATAAGAATGCAAGGGCAGAAGACATATTTTCAAAGAAGGAAGGAAGTGAAGATGAGAGCAAAAATATGCCAGCAATTAAGCAGGGCTGCTTATTAGGAATATTTGTTGTTGCCTTGTCCCGTGCCTAGAAATTTTCACTTTGCTTTCATCATTTTGAGAGCCCAATGCTTGTATGCATAGCTGCAATGCTTACTTCTGATAGCTTCAGGTATGTTCTTAGTGTTGGAATAATCATAGATTGATATTTTTTGAGTTGTGCCAGACAGTCTGTTCACATTCTATTGGGGATACTTTAATTTAGACTTTGGCACTGAGCGTGGGGTAGGATTGGATAACTTAAATGATTCATGAAAACATATGAAAGCTTCTTAAACAAAGAAAAGAAATAACCATTCTTATTTCTTATTTATTTATTTATTTATTTATTTATCTATTTATTTATTTATGAGACTTATATACCGCTTTAAGTGCAAGCACTCTCTAAGCGGTGTACACCAGTAGCAACATATATATATATATTTACATTGCCCCCAACAATCTGGGTCCTCATTTTACCTACCCCAGAAGGATGGAAGGCTGAGTCAACCTTGAGCCGGTGAGATTTGAACCGCTGACCTGCTGAACACAGTCAGCTAAAGTGGCCTGCAGTACTGCACCCTAACTGCTGCGCCACCTTGGCTCTTATCACTACCCTTGCACTGATTCTATTAGATTTGGCATTCTTTACCCCTTAATAGCAATTTAGTACTATAATCATCCCCATTTAGTTTCATTTTGGCATACTGTATCTCTCCCTCTCTCCCCACCTCTCTGTATTACACATCATTAACACACACACACATACACAACATTCACATTCACCACACATCTTTAATTTTATATATTAAATTATATATACATTATGCATCTTTAATTATACACTACACATCTTTATTACACATACACACACATACACACACTTTCACTTCTAATACAAAATGCATCGTGTTTAGATATAAACCTCAAATATTATTTATTTGTTTCTCCCATGTTTAATATTAAGGCTGAATGCCAGGTTTCCTGAATAATGTTTGAAAATATTTGAAAATCAGTAATAAATCAGGCCGGTATCCCCACAACCAGATGTGGCAGCAAAATGGGACACATACTTCTTGATAATCTTTAATTACTTATTTTAAACAGTTTCTATATTTTTTCAGTGTGTAGCACACAGTACCAAAGCACACCACTGTTTTTTAAAATGCATGATGTCAAATATTAAAGACATCAGAGAAGGTCAGGTATGATGAGCTGTCAAATATCTTTTGCTTCTTTAAATTTAGTTAAACATATCTTTTCTTCTTTAGCTTACATTTTGTAGTTCCTGATAAAAAGTAGAGTGCTTTGGAAAATGCATTTTGTCTGCAGCACAGAGAAAAAACTTTTAAAAAATGTTTAACCATCTTCTGCAACTTGGGGTCTCCCTATGTGTTTGATTTCAATATCCAGAATTGTCAGCCAGCATGGCCCAGAGCTCTAGATTGGATGACTGTTCTGGCAGAAAAACGATATAAATTTTTATTAAAGCACAGATGTAAAATGAATTTATAACCATGTCATGACTTTGGTATCAAGAGGAAGAAGATATCACTTTTCCCCAAATACATTATGCTAAAGCTTCTTATCAATAAGTATTTATTTTCTTTTTCACACACATTAATCAAGTCACGAATTTGGATATAAACCAGCTATTCAATTTAAGATGTCATATTTGTATTGTATATCTGTATTGTGAGCTGGGGGTTGGACTAGATGACCTCCAAGGTCCCTTCCAACTTTAATATTATTATTATAATACATTGAGGACCAGGAGAGAGCAAGCATGGCTTAGTGGTTAAGGTACCAGGCTATAAACCAGGAGAGTATGAGTTCTAGTCCTGCCTTAGGTATAAAAGCTGACTGGGTAATTACACAATGTCAGGGATAGGCACAAGCCAATCAGTCAATTTCGGTCATAATCACAATAGATCACAACTTGGCTGATCTGAAAAAAGCAGACTCTGCACTTGTGGGAAAATATTAGAAATAAAAAAAATAATTAATTTCTTGCTACACATTTTATATAACACATTTTAATGCCAATAGGTTGAAGAGACCCATAGGTTGTTATGAAGGGCACTACCGTGCCACCATCATTTTAATTTCCAAGGCCTCAGAAGCATTGGAAGATGAAGATGAACTCTGTCCTAATTTATGTACATAGTATTTATATTTGTATATTTGTATTGTATATAATATTTTGCAAACTAATTGGGCAAAAGATGGAATAAAAATCAATGGCGCCTATTTAAATCACTTAAGTTTTGCAGATGATGTTTTTCTCTTATCACAAGATCCAGAAGAGCTATAAAGACACATACAAGAGTTGCACAAAGCTTATTTGGCTTAAAAATAAACCTGAAAAATAGCCAGGTACTACTACTACTACTACTACTACTACTACTACTACTACTACTACTACTAAAGTTAGAAGGGACCTTGGAGGTTTTCTAGTCTGACCCCCTGCTCAGGCAGGAAGCCCTATACAATTTCAGAGAAATGGTTGTCCAATCTTTTCTTAAAAACTTCCAGTTTTGGAGCATTCTGGAGGCAGGTTGTTCCACTGATTGATTGTTCTCTCAGGAAATTTCTCCTTAGTTCTAGGTTGCTTCTCTCCTTGATTACTTTCCATCCATTGCTTCTTCTCTTGCCTTCAGGCACTTTGGAGAATAGCTTGACTCCCTCTTCTTTGTGGCAGCCCCTGAGATATTGGAACACTGCTATCATGTCACCCCTCGTCCTTCTCTTCATTAAACTAGACATACCCAAATCCAGCAACCATTTTTTATATATTTTAGCCTCCAGTCCTCTATTCATTTTTGTTGCTCTTCTCTGTACTCTTTCTAGAGCAGACATATCAAACACAAGGCCCGGGGAATGGCCCCCGCTGCCTTGGCCCAGGCCCAGGCCATCTGGGAGGGAGCCAATGTACAATTTTGTGGTGGCCATCTATGCTGAAATGCATTCAGTCTTAGCTCCACAAGGCCATCTGGAAACAGCGAAGAACCAGCCCCTGCCGTGTCGGCCCCTTGCCCTGGGTGCATGTTGGGGAGGTGTCCCCCTTTGTGAGGAATGAAGAAATGCATTATTGCCTGGAAGTGGCCAGCAAATGGCCCTTGCTGACTTCACATATCTGGCTTGATGGGCTCTGCCCTGGTCCTACCCCCTTCTGCCAGAGACCCTCAGATCTGTCCCACTCCTGCCCAGGCCCCCACAGGCACCGTTGACGTGAACAATGTAGAGCTGGCCGTGCCCACCCAGTAGGTCACACATACTCCATCCATGCCCACCCAATAGGCCGCACCCACCCTGACCATACCCACCCAGCCCTCGCCGAGGGCAACCGCAATGCTGATGTGGCCCTCAATCAAATTGAGTTTGACACCCCTGTTCTAGAGTCTCAACATCTTTTTTACATTGTGGTGACCAAAACTGGATGCAGTATTCCAAGATATTATAAAGTGATATTAACACTTCATGTTATCTTAATAATAATAATAATAATAATAATAATAATAATAATAACCCCCAGTGAGGCACTACCTTGACGTGGTTGTGGGGCTTGTGTACTCTGAGGAAGATGAGAGCTATGCCAGAGGTTCAACCATACTGGACAGGTCTCATCAGAGGAGTCAGACAAAGAGTGTCTCTCCCATAAAAAATATGGTGAGACGTAAATTTCAGAATGCCATACCGGCTCGGACGTCGCCCGGGTTAACAAGGTCCGCACTAGATATTGGAGTTCCTGGATATCTGGTGAAAAATGGGTTACAGGACTCAGGACTGTTGGCTGAGCAACCAGGGCCAGCAGCTGCAGAACTACTGGAAGAAAAGGTGTTTACCCGTCGCAGATACACAGTGATGGAAAACAAAGAAATAATGATCTGTTACTACAGATCAAGTCCAACAAGACGAGGATATCTAAAACGAATGCACCAGTTCTGGAAAGAACAACATCCAGAATCAGAAATAACAGAACAGAGACTAGCAGATCAACGCCGATTTATAACACGAAATAAAGTATTCACAGAAACAGAATTGGACGAACTGCAAAGGTTTACCCAGGGCAAAGAAATCAAAGCCTTACCAGAAGTAATTCAGAATGTAGAGGCAAACCAGGGGGAGTTGGCAGTGAAGGAATCCAGCAGAGATATACAACTGTTCTCATTTGAAAACCAGGCACCTCTTCCTCAGGAAGAACAAAACCCTCTAACTAAAGAAATAAAAGAATTGAAACAAAGAATAACTGAGCATCTAGAACAGCACAAAAACAACAGAATAAGGCTGCCTGCATTGAAGCTTGTTCCAAAGAAACAGCTAGCACAAGCATTAAAAGATGCAAATACTGCAATATCAAGTATAAGCACCAATTCACTGCAAGAAACAAACCAACTAATGTACAGCACAGCTGCAGTTATAACAGAATACCTGGGATGCAAAATCAACAAAAAAGAAAAACAAACAAACAGTGCACCACAAAAATGGAAGGTTAGACTAGAAAATAAGATCAGCAAGTTAAGATCACATGCAAGCAAGCTAGAACAGATGAAAGAAAAGAAGCTGAAGAACAAGAAGACCAAAGAATACTAATCAAGAAATACCACTTAGAAACAAGGAAGATCAAGGAAGCACTGGAAATAATAAAGCAACAAATAACAGCTATAGCCAGGAAAATCAGTAGATATGAAGCTCGAATTGCAAACTATAGGCAGAACCTCCAATTTCAATCCAATCAGAAACGTTTCTACCAATCCATCAATGGAGAAACTGCAAGGAATCAGTCAGTACCTGACAAGGAAGAAACAGTGCAGTTCTGGAAGCAGATATGGGATAACCCAAAGAAATACAACAAGGATGCGGCTTGGTTAAAAGAGGTGGATGCAAATAAAACAGAAGTTGAAATGAAAGAACTAGTAATAACAACAAAAATGGTAGAAAAAAGAGCAAAGAAAATCAAAAATTGGTCAGCACCAGGTGAAGATGAACTGCATGGGTTTTGGTTGAAACATCTAACTGTTATACACCCACTCATTGCCAAGCAGTTCAACAATATACTACAAGGAGGAGAAATTGAAAAGTGGCTAACAACTGGGAAAACCTACCTAATAATGAAAAATCCAGCAAAAGGGGCAACACCAGGTAATTACAGGCCAATTACCTGCTTACCAACAACCTTCAAATTACTAACTGGTGTGGTAGCTGATGCAGTACAACAGCATCTAGTTGAAAACAATCTCTTTCCACCTGAGCAGAAAGGAAACCGCCCCAATAGCAGAGGAACAAAAGATCAACTCCTAATAGACAAAATGATCTTGGAAAACTGCAAGAGAAGGAAGACCAACCTGAATGTGGCATGGATTGACTACAAAAAGGCATTTGACTCTCTGCCACATGATTGGATAATCAAGTGCCTAGAAATAACAGGAGTAAGTAGAAACATCAGAAAATTTGTGCAAAGATCGATGGCACAATGGAAGACACAGTTGCAGATCAATGGTGAGAAGCTGGGAGAGGTTAATATCAAGAGAGGAATATTTCAAGGAGATTCATTATCACCATTACTATTTGTTATTGCACTGTTTCCTCTGTCAACAATACTGAATAACTCAGGACATGGCTATCAAACATCAAAAACATCTGCCAGACTATCCCATCTCCTTTACATGGATGATCTGAAGCTGTATGGAAAAACATCATCTGAAATAGAATCGCTGCTCAACACTGTCCGTATATATAGCCAAGATATTGTAATGGAGTTTGGCTTGGACAAATGTGCCACACTTACTATCAAACAAGGAAAAATAGTGAAAACTGAAGGAATCAAGATGCCCCACGAAAATAACATTAAGAGTCTGGATGAGGAAGAGTACTACAAATACTTGGGTATCCTTCAAGCTGACAACATCAAGCACACTGAAGTCAAGAAAAAGATTAGAGGTGAATACATCAAGAGAGTGAAGAAGATCTTAAAGTCCAAACTC
Organism: Crotalus tigris; assembly: GCF_016545835.1. Classification (NCBI taxonomy): domain Eukaryota; kingdom Metazoa; phylum Chordata; class Lepidosauria; order Squamata; family Viperidae; genus Crotalus; species Crotalus tigris. Next base: position 85,681 of record NW_024097768.1, on the reverse strand, counting down.
AATGGAGGAAATACCATAAAGGCAATCAACACCTGGGCAATCCCAGTCATTAGGTACACAGCTGGAATAGTGGACTGGACTCAAGCAGAACTAAAAGCAATGGATAGGCAGACCAGAAAAATAATGACAATGAATCATGCCCTTCATCCACGCAGTGACATTGATAGACTTTATCTACCAAGGCAAATAGGTGGGCGTGGAATGCTACAAGTACATCAGATGGTTGAAGAAGAAAAAATGGCTTTGGAAGAATATCTGAAGAACAATGATGAAGATGCACTGAAATTAGTATATCAGGAAGGCTTACTAACTACTGGAGAGACCAAACTGGCCTACAAGAAAGACCAAATGAAGAACAGAATAGAGGCATGGGAAGACAAAGCACTACATGGCCAATACATGAAAAAAATAGCTGGGAAAGCAGATAATAATAAAACCTGGCAATGGCTAAGAGCAGGAAAATTGAAGAAAGAGACCGAGGGACTAATTCTGGCTGCACAAGACCAAGCCTTAAGGACAAATGCATACAAAGTCAAAATTGAGAAGACAGCAACAGACAGTAAGTGCCGCCTATGCAAAGAAGCTGAAGAAACAGTGGACCACTTGGTAAGCTGTTGCAAGAAGATTGCACAGACTGATTACAAGCAGCGGCATGACAAAGTAGCAACAATGGTGCATTGGAAGATCTGCAAAAAATATCATTTGCCTGTAAGCAAAAACTGGTGGGATCATAAAATAGAGAAAGTCATAGAAAATGATAAAATTAAACTGCTCTGGGACTTCAGAATTCAAACAGACAAGCACCTGCAACATAACACCCCAGACTTAACAATTGTCGATAAGAAAGACAAAAAAGTCTGGATAGTGGACGTGGCAGTGCCTGGAGATAGCAGAATAGAAGAGAAAGAACTGGAGAAGATAACAAAATACAAAGACCTACAAATAGAAATAGAAAGACTGTGGCAAAAGCAAGCAAGGGTAGTACCAAGAGTAATAGGCTCCTTGGGCACAATCCCAAAACAACTGGAGCACCACTTGAACACCATTGGCATTGACAAATTTGTTATTAGTCAATTGCAAAAGGCGGCCTTATTAGGAACTGCTTCCATCCTGCGACGATACCTGTAATACCATCAAACATCCACATCTGCCTATCCCAGGTCCTGGGTAAGGATTCGATAGGTAGACAAAATGCCAAATCCAGTCTGAACATCTGGCTGACTGTGCGATAATCCATAATAATAATAAAGTTGGAAGGGACCATGGAGGTCATCAAGTCCAACCCCCTGCTCAGGCAGGTAACCCTATACCATTTCGGACAAATCTTGATTTATATAGATATGTAGATTTGTTTATGTAGATATATTTGCATATATACTGTATATGTGTCTGCAAAGAAATGTCATACCCCCTCAAAATGTTAATTGAAAGCTACTGTTGTGGATGAAAAAGAATGGAGCACGTGCTTGCCTACTGCTCACACAACAGGTGTGTGTGTATGTGTGCGCCTGCCGCTTCAGGCAGCCTGGGGTTAGGGATCCCTGCTGTAGACACTTAAACTTTTAGGTTGCTTCCAACACTTTGATTTCCTGTTATTTTTTTTCAAACATAAAAGAAACAAATCAACTTATTTTGGTTAAACATGACTGTTTACGAAGAAAACATTCTTAAGAAACAGGGCAGTCTTCTCAGTGAGGTAGGCAGAGTATCAAAGGTAAAGAAAAGCAACTTTCCTCAAAATGCTAAAGGAGACATCTCCTCCAAATGGCCTGGAGCTGCGGTTTCAAAGATTTCCCCTGTTTTCTGTACACTTTTAGATTTACAACTGTTTTAGCACACTGCAGAGAAATGTTCTGCTCACCAGTGTGTTTTTGCTTTGCACATCCTTATGGATTACTTGAGTTCTGTTACTCTCCTGCCATGTTTGACTGAAATGATATTTGGAGACACTATCTGGCGGAAGTTCCAACCATCTAAGGTAGAATGTTCACAGAAAAAGTTGCTACAGACTAACATCTAGCCCGTCAGCCTTTATCTATTTTGTTTCTTCTATGCTTTTAAAAATCTACAGGAAGCTGTTAAAGGAGATTGTTTGGAAACCTTAGGTTGAGCATTATTTTTGTCCTGATGATACATTGCTCTTTTCAAGTGATGCCAAAATGGCAATGAAAATCCTGAAACATTGCCAGGATGTTTGCTGCTCTTCCTGTAGAAGGATGATCTGTCCATAATGATCCATTCCTGAATCATATCTCACTTTGATTATTTCAACATGTTCCTCATGGGGTTTCCCTTAAAAATTATTTAATAACTATAACTTATACAAAAGATGGTGGCCAGATTATTCTCTGACATGCATTTTGCAGATCTTATAACACTAATCTTTGATCTGCTGCACTGGTTTTCAATTTAGTTCTGAACTCAAGGTAAATAAATTTAAAGCAGTACATACTGCCCTGAACTAGCAATGGGAAACCTTTAATTCCTGAAAATTTTGCCATTGGCACTGCAAGGGACTCACCAAATCAATTTTTTATAACAGCAGGAAGAAAGTCAAACCTTCCCAAAACTTGATAAAAATTAAAACAAATCCTTTTCTTTCTTTTTTGGTTCAGATTCTGATACTAGCAGAGTGGCATGTAGGGAAGGACATTAAAACTTTTCTTCATTTCTAAAAGGGTTGGTTTATTGGTGTATTCTCCAGAAGAATGCATGTAAAACAATTCTTGTCTCTCCTTGGCAGAAATTAATATTAATAGCATTGCTTTCTCAGTGGAGACTATTGGAAAATGCCATCCCTGTTGCTTCTCTGCAAAGACAAGTGTTTCTCAAACTTAGCCAGTTTAAGATAAGCGGAATTCAGTTCCCAGAATTCACCAGCAGCGTCTCCCAGATTTCCTCACCAGCATGCTGGAAATTCTGGGAGTTGAAATCCACACATCCTAAAGTGGCTAAGTTTGAGAAATGCTGACACAGAAATAGAAGATCTGGAGTGCATTTCTCGTTACCGCTTTGCCTTCTGCTGCCAACTAGCAAGAATTTTAAGTATAAAGTAAATACAACAATATCAGTGCTGATAAATAAGACGTGCTCTGGATGGCCATAGCAGTTCCCTCTCTCCACTAAGAAAACTGGAGGACCTTTGTTGCTATCCAGGAAAGTCATTATCCAAATACTCCACTCCATGTTTAATCAATTTTTGAAGAGACTTGCTGCTTTGTATTCCATGTAATTATTCTTCACAGCATTCTTTTCATTATTCACTTCTTTGGACATTGCCATTTTATTATTTTTTTCTGGAGGCCTGTATTTAGTAAACTGGTGGGGGGGCTTGAATGTTGAAAATGTTAGTCATTTTTTTGGGCAAAGCTCTGAATGATGGTTGTACTTAGGGTTTCTGAAATGTTTATGTTCACTGCATTTGTATTGTTTATTGCTGTTGTTGACACTAACACTATACGGTCCAGATGAGAGAGTAAGATATTACAGCTGAGGGTAGGTTGCATAGTGTAAACTGAACTTCCAGATGTACTTCTGTCTAATCAGAGACAGAAGATCCCCTTGGATTCCCAGGCTAGGGAAGCCAAGGTTAATGTACATATTTCATGCAACACTTCCAGGTCCAAATTGAGAAAATGAAAAGGGTGTCTGCAAAATTTGGAAAGGTACTGAGGCCATTACTGAGGCCATAGAATGACTCCTATTTAAATGTCAATTGCAGTATTCCAACAGTGAAGTTAACAACTTCAAGCTGTTTATCCTGGCCTGTTCTAATAAATCTGGATAAAGAACTGTTCCCCCCCTTCCCAGCCATTATAGCGTTGGGAAGAATCATCCTAAATATTGTGAGGGGAGGTGGACAATGAGTGGAAAAAGGAATAGATTAACAGAAACTATGAGTGGCTTACAAAACTGTTTCCATCCTCATTGACACCAAAATAAGGTTGAAATCATAGGCAGGTGTAGCAAATTTATTTCTTACCTGAAGGCACCTGCTGAGAAAAGGCTGGGGGCAATTCATATCTGCATAAGCCACTATCATACAGATATAAAAGATAAAAAATCAGCTTGCTAAGAAGTTTTAGTGGTTATATCAACACTGCATGCATAGGAGGGGACCAGGACAGTATCACTGTTGTCTCACTCCCTTCTCTTCACGAGGAAATTCTATGGTGAGAGTCACTTGGCCAAATTCTGTTTGGATGGTAAAAAATGGGTTCACATGGATGCCTTGACTTACGATGGAAATTCTGGGCTCCATTACACTCATAAAATGAGAATTACCTGTAGACTTAATGTCCTCTTTTTGCAAAGAGATATCTGGTTCTTTCTTCTGCCTTGTTTGTTGAGAACAATGCTGTTACAGAACATACTGAATGATGGTTTTATGCTTTATTTCTAATTATGTTTCAACTTCTTCCTTATACAGATCTATAGGAGTTTCACTTTTTAAATGTTTATGAGTAAAGCTTTTTCCAGTACAGCCCTAAATTTCTGTACTTTGGTAGTACTACAATCACTTGTTTGTGATCTAATGCATATTTTCAAATAAACTATGTTGTTTTCCAATAAGTTACAAATGTGGTTTATGCAGAAATAAACCACAGACTTAATTAACTGCAAATGTAACCTCGCATGTGGTTTTGGTTTGGTTTTCAATATTATTACTGTACTGCTGATAAACCTTGGGAGGCATAAATTCTAAAAGGTTATAAGGAAAGCTAGATCCCTGATTCAGTGAATGTGTAGACAGTGATAAGATGGTCACTTTTTCAAAAAGAAAGAGTATTGATTTGCCTCAAATTTCATTATGACAATTTACATGTATAGTTGCAAATTCAGAAATAAGTATTGTAATCTAAAAAAAATTATACAATGCACTTTGTGTCACAATGTTGGAGACGTATGGGACCAACCTCTATGTTTGCTTGGTATGTAACTTAGATACTCAAATTTCTGAACTATTTCTCTTCCTACTCCTTAGATCTGAATGCCCTTTCAAATGTAGTCATTTTTAGAACAGATTTCTCCTTTGATAAGATTCACAACACACTGCATTAAAGCTGTGGTGGGATTCAAATATGTGAACAACTGGTTCTCTGTGTGGATGCCACTTCTGGAAGTCCATTCTGGATCTGGGCAACAAAAAAGTAGCTACTGGTTCTGCTGAACTGGTGCAAAACGGATGAATCCCACACTGCATTGAAGTATGATTTATCTGGATAAAGATAATTTGAGATAATAATAATAATAATAATAATAATAATAATAATAATAATAATAATAATAATAATAATACAAGTACATCAGATGGTTGAAGAAGAAAAAATGACTTTGGAAGAATATCTGAAGAACAATGATGAAGATGCACTGAAATTAGTATATCAGGAAGGCTTACTGACTACTGAAGAGACCAAACTGGCCTACCAGAAAGACCAAATGAAGAACAGAATAGAGGCATGGGAAGACAAAGCACTACATGGCCAATACATTAAAAAAATAGCTGGGAAAGCAGATAATAATAAAACCTGGCAATGGCTAAGAGCAGGAAAATTGAAGAAAGAGACCGAGGGACTAATTCTGGCTGCCCAAGACCAAGCCTTAAGGACAAATGCATACAAAGTCAAAATTGAGAAGACAGCAAACGACAGTAAGTGCCGCCTATGCAAAGAAGCTGAAGAAACAGTGGACCACTTGGTAAGCTGTTGCAAGAAGATTGCACAGACTGATTACAAGCAGCGGCATGACAAAGTAGCAACAATGGTGCATTGGAAGATCTGCAAAAAATATCATTTGCCTGTAAGCAAAAACTGGTGGGATCATAAAATAGAGAAAGTAATAGAAAATGATAAAATTAAACTTCTCTGGGACTTCAGAATTCAAACAGACAAGCACCTGCAACATAACACCCCAGACTTAAAAATTGTCGATAAGAAAGACAAAAAAGTCTGGATAGTGGACATGGCAGTGCCTGGAGATAGCAGAATAGAAGAGAAAGAACTGGAGAAGATAACAAAATACAAAGACCTACAAATAGAAATAGAAAGACTGTGGCAAAAGCAAGCAAGGGTAGTACCAAATAGTAATAGGCTCCTTGGGTGCAATCCCAAAACAACTGGAGCACCACTTGAACACAATTGGCATTGACAAATTTGCTATTAGTCAATTGCAAAAGGCGGCCTTATTAGGAACTGCTTCCATCCTGCGACGATAACTGTAATACCATCAAACATCCACATCTGCCTATCCCAGGTCCTGGGTAAGGACTCGATAGGTAGACAAAATGCCAAATCCAGGCTGAACATCTGGCTGACTGTGCGATGAATGATAATAATAATAATAATAATAATAATAATAATAATAATAATAATAATAATAATAGTAAAGTTGAAAGGGACCTTGGAGGTCATCTAGTCCAACCCCCTGTTCAGGCAGGAAACCCTACACTATTTCGGACAAATGGCTGTCCAGTCTCTTCTTAAAAACTTCCACTGTTGGAGCATTTACTGCTTCTGGAGGCAGGTTGTTCCACTGATTAATTGTTCTCACTGTCAGGAAGTTCTTCCGTAGTTCTAGGTTGCTTCTCTCCTTGATTAGTTTCCACCCATTGCTTCTTGTCCTGCCTTCAGGTGCTTTGGGAAATAGCTTGATTCCCTCTTCTTTATGGCAGCCCCTGAGATATTGGAATACTGCTATCATGTCCCCCCTTGTCCTTCTCTTCGTTAAACTAGACATACCCAATTCTAGCAACCGTTCCTTATATGTTTTAGCCTCCAGTCCCCTAATCATCTTTGTTGCTCTTCTCTGTACTCTTTCTAGAGTCTCAACATCTTTTTTACATCGTGGTGACCAAAACTGGATGCAGTATTCCAAGTGTGGCCTTACCAAGGCATTGAAGAGTGGTATTAATACTTCACGTGATCTTGATTCTATCCCTCTGTTAATGCAGCCTAGCACTGTGTTGGCCTTTTTGGCAGCTGCAGCACACTGCTGGCTCATATTTAGGTGATTGTCTACTAGGACTCCGAGGTCCCTCTCACAGTTACTACTATTGAGCATGGTGCCACCTATGCTATACTTGTGCATTTGGTTTTTCTTGCCTAAATGTAGAACCCTGGTTTTTTTCACCATTTCACCATTTTCACTGGTGGGAGCAGAGGAGAAATTTGTTAGTATTTGTTAATATTTTCCTTGTTAAGCCCACTTTAGTTAAATTTTATGGACATTATCTTTGAATTGTCCCAAACCAAAAATATATTTTAAAAAAATTGGGCAGTGGGGAGATTAAGAAATATATTCCTATGCATGGTGCACTAGAATGTGGCTGGCAAGCATGTATACAGATAGTGCTCATTAGCATCTGTCTCATTTAGTAACTTTGAAATGAAAAAGTTACTTTACAACCAAATCTCACATTTGTGACTTTTGCAGATGTGTAAAGCAAAGGATCAGTCCTGACTGTTCTTTGGAAGGACAGATACTGAAACTGAAGCTCAAATATTTTGGCCACCTAATGAGCAGCCAAAACTCCTTGGAAAAGACCCAGATGTTGGGAAGGATTACAGGCAAAAGAGGATGACAGAAGATGAGATGTTTAGATAGTGTCATCGATGCAATGAATTTGGGTAAACTCTGGGAAATAGTGGAGACAAAGTGCTTGGTATGCTGCAGTCCAGGGGGTCACAAATAGTTGGACACAACTTAGCTACTGAACAGCAAAAAAGCAAAAGAAAACTGAAGTAAAATTGTAAAATGGTGACTTCTGACTGCTTCACTTCATGACTGAGTTCCTGGTTCCATTTGTGGTTGCTAAACAAGGACTTACCTATATGAATGTTTTTATTGCTCAATCATCTCTTCAACTTCTTTGGCTTCCCACAGTTAAATCTTGAAGAATGGTTGCAGGAATTGTGTATGTCTAGTCTAGTGAGAAGAAGGACTAGGTGAGATGATAGCAATATTCCAATATTTGAGGGGCTTCCATACAGAAGAGAGGTTCAAAGCACCAGAAGGCAAGAGAAGAAATAATTAATGGAAATTAATCAAAGAGAGAAGCAACCCTGAATTAAGGAGAAACTTCCTAACAGTGAGAACGATTAACTAATAGAATGGCTTGCCTGTAGAAGCTGTGGGGGCCCATCACTGGAGGCTTGTCTGGAATGTTATAGTGTCTCCTGTTTGAGCAGGGGGGTTAACTAGAAGACTTCCAAGATCCTTTCCCAGTTTAAATCACTCTAACCAATTGTTTCCTCCACTCTTTATTGTTCACTCTCCGTTTTATTCTCCTGGGTCCATTGAATATTTATAACTCAGTTCCAATCCTCATATTTCTTAATGGTACTGTAGATCTGCACTCATGGAGAATGAATACTTTATTATTTTTTTTTTTTTGCCTCAGCACAGTTTACAACAAATAACCAAATAAATTAAAAACAGGATTAAAAACAATTCCACATGCTAATTAAGAACAGGAGCAGCTAAAAGAATAGAACTATCCTTCTGACTTTTTTTGCAACTGAAAACAACAACATCTTTCTAAAATATTAGCTGGATGTTCTCTCAAGGGCCAATCAAATTAACTCCAAAAGATGTGCATACTGAATTATCTAGAACTTTTCTCTAGGTAGGTGCTCCAAAAAATGAGGAGCAGGAAAGAAAGGGTGAACATCCCAAAAATTAGAACCAGGAGGTTTGTAATTTTAAATTGGTGTGGGAAGGAGCAACAGAATAAAGATGAGTGTTGTGGTGCTCTTGCCTCAGATTGTATCCAATTGTGAGGAACAAGAAGAAACTGAGCCCCTCCCTGCTACTGAACCATACAGAAACATTGGGACTAATTCTATCATTTTCAGTGCCAACTGTGCCAAGAGCTGTGCCCACAGATTCATTGGCCCAGCTGGATAGCTACACATAAACATGCATAGCATTGATATAAACAAGTTCAGATAATAATTTTGCTTGTTGTCTACGTTAAAGTGAGTCAAGCTCAGTTTTATTGTATTGTATTACTTAAACTGTTCTTGTTATGTCCCGAGCCTTTGCAAACGGCTCGGGCGTTTGCAGGCAGTCCCGGGCAGGTGCAAAGCTGCCCGGGACCAGACAGGCTGTCGCCAGTGCCGTGCGCATGCGCGGGTGCTGGCGCGGGAAAAGTAACCCATTTACCCGGGAGTTGCCTATATAAGAGGCTGCGAGGCGTTTGGGCGAGGCTGAAGCCATCTTCCTGTAAGCTGAACGCTGAATAAAAGAAACTGAGAACTCCAGCTGCTTCTCGTGTCTGTTTTCCCGCCACGGACTCAACACTGGCGACGAAGGTGGGATGCCTTGCACTACCTGGAAAGGAAGAAGTGTAAGCTTACCCAAGGAGTCCTGAGCGGCGAAAGAGGAACGGCGTCGACTCGGCAGCTGCCCGCCAATCCGGTGCGCATTCGGGGGTAGGCTGGCTGATAGACCCGTCTCCTGAAGATCCGAAGATGGCGAAAATCGGAAGGCTTTCGGAATTCGACGTCTCACATCCAGAGCGGTGGGAGTCCTACGTATCCAGAATGGAGAACTACTTCAAGGCAAACCAAGTGAGGGAAGATAGCTTGAAGGCGGCCACCCTGCTTTGCGTTTGCGGCCAAGACGCCTTCGAAATCGCAGAAAATCTTGCAGCACCTGTCCCAGTAGAGTCTGTAAGCTACGCAGACCTGAAGAAGCTGCTGAAGGAGCACTTCAACCCCAGAGTGTCCGTTATCTCATGGCGCCACACCTTCGAACAAAGAGATCAACGGCCCGGTGAGTCAGCCAAGGAATACATCGCCGCGTTACGGAAGGCCGCCAAGCCCTGCGAGTTCAAGGACCTCGAGGAACAACTGAGGGACCGATTCGTGTGCGGGTTAAGGCATCGCGAGCTACAACAGAGACTTTTCGCAAAGGAAGAATTATCCTTCCAAGACGCCTTAAGGGAAGTCACCGCAGAAGAAGCAGCAGGCGGCGCCGTCAAAAACATGCGGCCGATCAGAAACAGTGCAGAGGGTGCGTCCGTGCACCAGGAAGACGTCCGACGAAACTCCGAGGAGGATCCGGACGAGGAAGTCGACCGTCTACACCCCGCGAAGGAAGAGAACCAGAAGGGAAGCTCTTCGGCTCCGCTCAAGTGCATCGGCTGTGGAGGTCGCCACAGGAGAACCGACTGCAAGTTCCGCTCCGCTACCTGCTGGGCATGCGGTAAACAAGGGCATATTGCAGCTGTGTGCCTGGGCCGACGAAAGGCACAACCCCAAGAAGAACGCCTGAAGGGTACCAGATTCCCCAGCCAGAATAGGGTAGGTTTTTGCGCTTCGCGAAGAAGCATCTGTAGAACAGGCACACACAAGCCCATGAAGAAAAAGCTGTCACTCAACGTGAAGCTACAAGGGGTTCCATTATCTATGGAACTAGACACAGGGTCTGCCCTGTCCATCATTTCATTGCATACATTTAGGAAGATTTGTTCCAGAAGTGGGTCTAAGGCCAAGTTAAGGCCTTCTGATATTGTATTAACAGATTTTCAGAACTCAAGAGTGTGTGTTAAGGGGGAGGCCACCCTTAACGTGCAATACAAGAGTTTTGAAGGTCCACTAGACTTATTAGTAGTAGGGGGTGAACGAACGAGTCTCATAGGACTCGATTGGTTTGAGGCCCTGGGGATACACGTCACAGGACTCAATAGCTTACAAACACTCGACCTACAGGAAGTCTGCACAGAATTTGCAGATGTTTTCAGCCCCCAGCTGGGCACATTCAAAGGACCACCTGTGTCCTTAAAGCTAGACCCCACTGTCACTCCCATTAGGATTAAAGCAAGAAGGGTCCCTTTTGCTTTAAAAAGTAGATTGCCTCTGCCAGTAGTAGAAGCTGACCCCCGCCAGCTGTCAACATTCTATCAATCCAAGCCTTGCCCGAGCTCCCTCTTAGTGCCAGGGATGTTACCGCTGAAACAGGTACAGATCACACACTTTCACGTGTCCGCTCCTGGGTCCTGTCCGGGTGGCCTGAGCACTGCCCTAGTCCTGAGTTTCAGAGTTTCTGGTCCAAAAGAAACGAACTGTCCCTTTCTCAGGGTTGTCTGCTTTGGGGAAACAGAGTTGTCATTCCCACCTCAATGAGGACTAGGGTCTTAGAATCCCTCCACGAGGGTCATCCTGGCATTGTTCGTATGAAGGCTCTTGCACGCAGCCACTTGTGGTGGCCTGCTTTAGATAAAGATATTGAGGCTAAGGTGCACGCATGCCACCTGTGCCAACGATCTCGCCCAGAGATGCCCCAAGCTCCTGTGCATAGATGGGAGGAAACACAGTCCCCATGGTCTAGGGTGCACATTGACTACGCTGGGCCCTTTCAGGGCCAGTTCTTCTTGGTCCTTGTTGACAGCCATTCAAAATGGCTTGAGGTTGTGCCTGTCTCATCCACCACCACTGCAAAGACTATTCAGGTACTGAGGGGGATTTTTGCTGCACACGGGCTGCCAGATGTCATTGTGTCGACAACGGCCCTCAATTCACCTCCTCCGAATTCCAAGCTTTCTTACAGGCAAACCTGATTCGTCATGCCACGTCTGCGCCTTTTCACCCATCCACCAACGGTATGGCTGAACGCATGGTGCGCATCGCAAAGGACGCCTTGAAGAGACTCACCTACGGGGACTGGCATCACAGGTTGGCTGACTTTCTCCTTTCTTATCGCACCACACCGTCCACTTCTACAGGGAGAAGTCCAGCTGAACTTCGTTGGGGGCGCCAACTTACTACTAGACTTGACCGGTTGCATCCGGACAGACTGCCTTCATCTACCTCACATCCTAGGGCACCTAGACAACTACTTGTGGGTGCCCCGGTTTGGGCTCGCAATTACGGGCCTGGTCATACATGGGTCCCCGCTTCTGTGTCCAGGATCACAGGTCCTCTCTCCTACGAGGTTGCCCTGGACAACGGTCGTGTCCTGCGTCGGCACATCGACCAACTTCGCTCTAGGCGAGACTTTTCTGCTGAGACTCCTGGGTCTTTTCCAGGGGGGGAGGGGGACCCTTTGGAGCAAAGGGAAGGGCAAGAGCACTGCCCATCTCCACTGAGGGAGCCACAAACGGCTCGTCCCAAGGTTCTGCAATTGCTCCGAAAAGAAAGTCATGGAGCTTACCCACACAACAGGCACTCACGCCTACTCCAGCCAGGGAGTCAGACCGGGGCATCCCAACAAATCATTCCCCGCAAGAGAACTGGCACACAATTCCCAAGGTTGGCCTGACCTTACCCCAAATCCTACAGGGGGTCAAACATACACAGAGTTAGTCGAGGAACCAAGTCCCGACTACAACAACCCTAGCACAAATCAGGGAACACCTGAGTTTTGGGAAAGTACAGAAACCCACACGAGCCCGAACACAGAATGGGGTTCAGGGAATGGACAGCCTCCTGACAGGTCTTGGACTGACCTAGGAGGTTCTACAGAGACGCCCAGCAGCGGCTATCACTTCAAGGGGCCTGAGGGTCTACAGCTAGGTAGGTCAACCAGGTCACAAAGTAACAGAAGCCCTGGCCTGACGAGCCCGGTGGGCAAGCAAGCAGGCCAGGCATCGGGGCACAGTCCTTGGAAGACACCAGGACACAATAGAGAGAACAGGCTCACGCCTCCCTCCAGTCAGGGGAATTATGCCAGTAACCCAGAGCTAAGAAGGTCACAGAGAGCAAAGAAATCTCCTAAGTATCTAGAAGATTACATAACATTGCTGGCAAGGCAAAAGCCAGTAATCAGTGGGAGCACTGGGGAGCAAAATGTCATATAAAATAAATGTTGTATGTTGGTAGTAGTTTTAGCCCGGGGGAAAGGGGTGTTATGTCCCGAGCCTTTGCAAACGGCTCGGGCGTTTGCAGGCAGTCCCGGGCAGGTGCAAAGCTGCCCGGGACCAGACAGGCTGTCGCCAGCGCCGTGCGCATGCGCGGGTGCTGGCGCGGGAAAAGTAAACCATTTACCCGGGAGTTGCCTATATAAGAGGCTGCGAGGAGTTTGGGCGAGGCTGAAGCCATCTTCCTGTAAGCTGAACGCTGAATAAATGAAACTGAGAACTCCAGCTGCTTCTCGTGTCTGTTTTCCCGCCACGGACTCAACAGTTCTCATTGAAGAATATTGAACCTGAAAACCTGTCTCTTGTTAAACTGATAAAACCGACAAAACATTTACGTCTTTCTATGGAGGTAGTAATGCATCCTGAATGGCTGATTGTGACATCTTTTCAATTATACAAAAACTTTCTTGGTTCATGGAAAAGCAAAGAACATCAACTGCAAATTTAAAACAAGAAGACCCCTCTCTGCCGAGTTTTGCCATTACTAGGATCAATCAAATTAGAACCCAAAGGCTGACAAATGTTAAGTTGCCCCAGCGTTCTTCCTGATTTGCAATGACAATATTCTCCTGGGCTTGCTTTGAATCAGGCAGCAATTGTGAGCAACACTGGAGAACTCTTGGAGAACAGACATCAGTCACTGACAGCCTTCCCTGAGCCCACAAATTAAAGCAGTTTTATTATTTTTTGGGATAATATTCATTGCCTTGCTTTGGATTACTTGTGCAGACTGAGTCCAAATGGAGGTCACAGAGAAATGGGCTGTGGATATAGGAGTGGTAGAGCCACATGTCTATGACAACTCGAACAGATCCAATTCTTCCTCCCTAGCCCAGTTTCCCAACTCTTGAGGCAATACAGATTTCCTAGTGCAGTAAAGGGATTCCCACCCCCATTTTGAACAGTTTTCCTGCTTGATATCTTCTCACAGTCTGTTTTTGCTTATTTTTTTCAGATTTAAAAATGCCTCTGGGTAGAAGAAAAACTTAAATGTATAAGCCTTTGCTACTTGCATATCACAGGCGTGGTTTGTTTGTTTGTCAGTGTTTATATCACTGACATAAATGAACAAACCACACCTGCAATTTTAAGAGAGGTGGACTTCAATTCCCAGAATACCCCGGCAAGCTATACTATCTAGTGACTCAGGGTATTCTCGGAATTGAAGTCCACACTTCTTAAAATGGCTAAGATTGTAAAATGCTGGTTTATGTTATGTCATAGAGAACTTCCAGGCACCCATCCTTCTCATATTTCAATAAAAATGAAGGACAGACAAAGCAAGGTATTCTATTTATTGATAGACTTTCTTAATCTATAGTGGTTGCAGAAACCCACTGAGGCAATCAGAAGTTGTCCTTCCAATCATTAAGTAATTTCTTATCAATTCTAAATACTGGATCAAAATACTCACTCAGTCCCAGAGTATCTATTGTGACCCTTTATTAGTCTTGATCTTTGGTTGCCATACTAGGATAGCAGGAGCTGGAAGCCAAGATGAGCCAACCATACTATCTAGTGATCATCAAAACTGTGCCATGCATACAACTTTGCACAATGCTGCTACTTCTGCAGTGATCCTCATTGCCTAAAACCAAAAATCCCTTGTCTGCAATAGACCTCATGACTGCGACATGAAGAAATCAAGTCAAAGTGCAATGATAAGTTTTTGGCTATGACATTGACTAATCAACAAGTGCTCGATGTGGCAGAGATCTAGAATAGTAGCTGCATTCCGAAAGCTGCATTTTAGGCAATCAGTTTTAAGAGGAAAATATAAATATTTTCTCAGGAAGTTATATAAGACAATTTAGACTCAGTGCAGCTATTATTCAATTGCTGACACCAATCCAACACTTATTTTTTGATGGCATATGGTTCATTCCTCAAAGTTAATTTATTGGCAAGATTGCAGTGCCAATCTCAGATCAAGATTTGATCAGAATACCTATTTCTTTGTCCTCTGTTTGGAAATAATGGAGCTTAATAATGGTCTTGTCTAGCAGATCACCTGGAAGGTATCTCACATCAGTGAAGGTTCACTTTCTTAATCTTGCTCAAATTTACAGTTAGTCCTCAATTTACAATCACAATTGACACAAAAATTTCTTTTGTTAAATGAGACATTTGTTAAGTGAGTTTTGCCCCATTTTATGACCTTGTTAAGTGAATCACTGCAGTTCTTAAGTTAGTAACTTGGTTGTTAAGTGAATCTGGCTTCCCCATTGATTTTGGTTGTCAGAGGTTCACAAAAGGTGATCACATAACCTTGGGACACAGCAACAGTCATAAATATGAACCAGTTGCCAAGCATATGAATTTTGGGGATGCTGCAAAGATCATAACTGTGAAAGAATGGTCATAAGTCACATTTTTCAGTGCCGTTGTAACTTTGAATGGTCACTAAACAAACTGTTGTAAATCAAGGACTACCTGTATATTCTCCAGGATCAGAGTGGACTTGTTTGTGTCTACCTCAACATTAATCAGCAACAGGTAAGGTCCAAATGTCTCTTGGCTTTCTTGTGCTATTGCTATGGTCTAGCACAGGGGTCTTTTATGACTTGTGGCTCTTTTATGACTTGTGGACTTCAACTCCCAGAATTCCTCAGCCAGGCTGAGTTGAAGTCCACAAGTCATAAAAAGGCCAAGTTTGAAGACCCCTGGTCTAGCATCTGTGAGTGACTGTGATGTACAGGAAAGCTATCTTTACATTTAGATATTTTACTTGCATTCATTTATTTGCAGCAGTGCAAAGTAGCGCCCTCTTACTGGACAAATACTCATTGTGGTCCTTATCAGGTCCTTAACATTCATTTGTTAATGAATTCATTAAAGGGGTGTATGTCTGAAAGCAATTTGAACCTTTTTTCCAGAAAAAGAGCAAATGGTTAACCATAGTTTTCTAGATAAAGCCAGTGCTTTTTTTCTAAAAAAAAAAAAAAAGTGCCAGAACTCACACACGTCATACAACTCGCCTTGCCTACCCTACAAGGTTCCATCAAAAACAGTGCCAGAACTCCGTTCTGGGCATTCTATGAGAAAAAAAGCCCTGGATAAAGCTGGCCTAGAATATCCATATGCTCATCATTATTAATGTCTGAGATACTCCTGTTTCTTTCCCAAGTCCAGAATTAGTCCCAAATATCTATTTTACGTAATGTCTCTCCAACCTCACACTTTTGTATTTTTATTTAAGTACAGCTATTTTATTTAAATAACTGACATCCTTCTATGAGAAGAATATTTTGCCACCCATTCTATCCATATCAAGTTATTTCTAGATTCCAGACTCCAAATAAGACTTACTGGGTCAGTGTAAAACAGCTAAACCTGTTTAAATCGTATCATACATGAATACATGTATGATATACCATTCGCTAAATAAACAAACCTACTTAAATTTGCATTCTGGGCAGAGATCTTGTTTAATAGCATCAATAACAGCTGCATTCAGATATGTTTTAGAGTTAAAAAGTATATTTGTCTGTTTTAGCATTATTATAGAAATTATACTGTGATGATTGTATTTTAAACTAACATTACTGGTTGAACTGGAGATGGGGGAAGGCTTGTGAGGGAAAATAGAGCTGTTTATCTCTGAGATGTGTATCTAGCACATAGAATATAGAATAATATAGTTGGAAGCGACCTTGGAGGTCTTCTAGTCCAACCCCCTGCTGGATCAGGAGATCCTATACTATTTTAGATAAATGATTGTCCAGTCTCTTTTTGAAAACTTTCATTGATGAAACATCCACAACTTGTAAAGGCAGGTTGTTCCATGGGTTGATTGTTCTCACCATTAAGAAATTTCTCCTTAGTTCTAGTTTGGTTAGTTTCCATCCATTGTTTCTTGTTTTTGCCTTTTGGTGCTTTGGAAAATAATTTGACTTCCTTGTCTTCGTAGGAGCCCCTTAATTATTGGAACATTGCTATCATGTCTCCCCTAGTCCTAAGAACATCAACAGACTTCTCTTTAAGTTTTGTCTCTTTTCATGAATATGCATAGACTAAAATTCAACTCTTCAGTATAACAACAACAACAAACAAACAAACAAACAATAATAATATTAATAATAATGTTGTAAGGGACCTTGGAGGTCATCTAGTCCAGGGGTTCCCACCCCTGGTCCGTGGACTAATAATGGGCCACAGTATGCCAGCAACCAGCCCACACAAAAAAGCAAAGCCCCATCCATGGGATGCAGGCAGCACACAAAACCATGCACCATCCAGTCCATGGAAAAACCTCTCTTCACGGAACTGGTCCCTTGTGCCCAAAAGGTTGGGGACCTCTAATCTAGTCCAACCCCCTGCTCAGGCAGGAAACCCTATACCATTTCAGAAAAATGGCTGTCCAGTCTCTTCTTAAAAACTTCCAGTGTTGGAGCATTCACAGCTTCTGGAGGCAGGTCGTTCCAGTCTTAGTGCAGTTCAGTTCAAATCCTGTTAGGACTTACCTTTACTTGCACAATGCTGATTTGATTTATTTCATTTTAAGCTTTTATTTCCTCATTTTACATGTGTGTCTGTGTGCATGTGTTTACTTTCATCTGATTGACACGATGGTTGGTAACATTTCTGTGGGTTGTTTGCATTGAAGTGAGACATTGTGAGGTTTGGGTATAATTTGTATTACTTAACTTTGTAAATAAGTTCTCTATTGCTCCAGTGGTATGCACTTTCTAAATTCAATTACTCATCTTCCTTTTCTTTAATTTACCCATCTACAAACCACAGGCTGCACACTCACAATACAGAAGGAATTCAAACAGAAAATGAATGCCCTTTCTCAAAAGCCAAAGAAATATATTCAGTGAAAGATTCATTGCCCTGGATTTTAGCTCTGTAAGAAATGTCCCCATTCCATTTTCACAGTTTAGGGCCACCAAACATTTACAAACTTGGAGTTTTGTAATCAATTAGCAGTGAGTCACATGCCGAAGACACACTTTTTTATTGTTTTACTTACTATGGTGCAATTCCTGGATATTTTGCTTTTGGGTTGCTGACAGTGAAGTAAACAAGTTAAATGAAAAAAAGGCAGAGAGTATTACAGCCAATTCAGTACTGTGGAAATCTTCAAAAAAATCCTGCATTCAGATTAAGGTCTCCATATGAAATAGATGCATGGTTTTGCAATTAAATCCCCTCCCCCCCAATGACCCTCTTTCATCCACAGCAGATGAATTTTGATGTTGCTGGTCTGGATCCCCATTCATGGAGGAGATATGCAGCTTTGTTACTGAGGAAATAGTTGTAAATCTGATTCTTTTGGCATCAAGCCATTCACAATAACAAGTTCCAATAACATTCAGTACCAATATATGCTCTAAGACAAATAAAAATCCCAAAGGGCGGTTGTAATGATGAAGCTCAAAGATTGTGTTAGCAAAATGCATGTTTGACCCAGAGTGAGCTCTAATTTGATTGGTTGAAACCATTATAGAGGTTTCAGATCCATGTTATGCAACAGGTCACCCGATGTCTCCTTGTACTCACTTACAAATTTTGTTTGAAGCGTTTCCAGTTTGAATTTTGGACTCAGCTTTTTACTCCTGTCCTTAATTCCTGCCTTGGCAATATTTTGCATTGCCTCTTGTTTTGTCCCGTATCCACCCATTGCTTCTATTTGGCTACTTTTTCCTTAAAGTCTTTTGTAGTTTGCACCCCTGATTTAATACTGTTTTAAGAGATCATTCTTAAAGTCTTTCTTGTTTCCTTGGCTAGATTTCACTCCTTCTGCTGACCAATAAAACTTAGCAGATATTCAGCTTGCACATGACATGAGATAAAGAGTTTTAGAGGAGAAAGGAAGTATTTCTGTCCTCCAGCTACCTAGAGTGCATAATCTTTGCAGGCCTTTGATTTTTGAGCAGGACATCCAGGGTGTGTGTGTGCCTGCACATGTGTGGAAAATGGAAAGAGGGGCACATAACTAAGTCAGAATATCAGCAAATAGCCTGATCCTGCAAAGATGAAGTGAGGAAAGCTAAGGCTCAAAATGAACTAAGGCTTGGGACCAAAGTCAAAAATAAAAAAAAAGTTTCTTTCAACATGTAAAAAACAAGAAAAAAGTGAAGGAAATGATTGGTCCATTAGTGGGTGAAAGTGGCAAGAAGGTGACAAGCAACAAGGAGAAAGCAAAACTATTTAACTCATTTTTTGCATCTGTCTTTACACAAAGGGAAAAAACAGACCAACCTATCAAAAATAGTGCCATAAAAAACAGAATAGAAACACAAGTTAAGATAGGCAAGAAAATGGTAAATGAGCACCTGTCCAGCCTAGACGAGTTCAGATCACCAGGACCAGATGGATTACACCCCAAGGAACTGGCAGATGTGATCTCAAAACCACTGAACTATAGTTTTTCAAAGATCCTGAAGCACTGGGAAACTACCAGAGGACTGGAAAAGAGCTGATATAGTTCCCATCTTCAAAAAAGGGGAAAAAATGGATCCAGGAAACTACAGACCTATCAGCTGACCTCAATACCTGGGAAAATTCTGGAAAAGATAATCAAACAACGAATCGGCGAACACCTAGAGGCAAACAAAGTCATTACCAAAAGCCAACATGGATTTGTCAAAAACAGATCATGCCAAACAAATTTTATTGCATTCTTTGACCAAGTGACAAAATTAGTGGATCAGAGGAATGCTGTGGATATAATGTACTTGGACTTCAGTAAGGCATTTGATAAAGTAGATCACAATCTACAACTTGACAAGATAGAAAAATGTGGGTTAGACAGCATCACCATCAGATGGATTCATAGCTGGCTGACCGGCCGTACTCAGCGTGTGGTCCTCAATAGAACCACATGTACATGGAGGGAAGCATGTAGTGGGGTGCCTCAGGGCTCTGTTCTGGGCCCAGTGCTCTTCAACATCTTCATCAACGATTTGGATGAGAGGATAGATGGGGAACTCATCAAATTTGCAGACGACAACAAGCTGGCAGGAATAGCCAACACTCCAGAAGACAGGCTTAAGATACAGAAGGATCTGGACAGACTTGAACACTGGGCAACACTAACAAAATGAAATTCAATGGTGAAAAAAGTAAGGTTCTACATTTAGGCAAGAAAAACTAAATAACTAAACTAAAAACTAAATATACATGTATAGTATAGGGGGTACCTTGCTCAATAGTAGTAACTGTGAGAGGGATCTCAGAATCCTAGTGGACAATCAGTTAAATATGAGCCAGCAGTGTGCTGCAGCAGTCAAAAAAGCCAACACAGTGCTAGGCTGCATTAACAGAGGGATGGAATCAAGATCATGTGAAGTATTAATATTTTTTGCAGATCTTCCAATGCACCATTGTTGCTACTTTGTCATGCCGCTGCTTGTAGTCAGTCTGTGCAATCTTCTTGCAACAGCTTACCAGGTGGTCCACTGTTTCTTCAGCTTCTTTGCATAGGCGGCACTTACTGTCTGTTGCTGTCTTCTCAATTTTGACTTTATATGCATTTGTCCTTAAGGCTTGGTCTTGTGCAGCCAGAATTAGTCCCTCGGTCTCTTTCTTCAATTTTCATGCTCTTAGCCATTGCCAGGTCTTGTTATTATTTGCTTTCCCAGCTATTTTTTTCATGTATTGGCCATGTAGTGCTTTGTCTTCCCATGCCTCTATTCTGTTCTTCATTTGGTCTTTCTTGTAGGCCAGTTTGGTCTCTCCAGTAGTTAGTAAGCCTTCCTGATATACTAATTTCAGTGCATCTTCATCATTGTTCTTCAGATATTCTTCCAAAGCCATTTTTTCTTCTTCAACCATCTGATGTACTTGTAGCATTCCACGCCCACCTATTTGCCTTGGTAGATAAAGTCTGTCAATGTCACTGCGTGGATGAAGGGCATGATTCATTGTCATTATTTTTCTGGTCTTCCTATCCATTGCTTTTAGTTCTGCTTGAGTCCAGGCCACTATTCCAGCTGAGTACCTAATGACTAGAATTGCCCAGGTGTTGATTGCCTTTATGGTATTTCCTCCATTGAGTTTGGACTTTAAGATCTTCTTCACTCTCTTGATGTATTCACCTCTAATCTTTTTCTTGACTTCACTGTGTTTGATGTTGTCAGCTTATTATTATTATTATTATTAGAATGTGGGGGGAGGGGAATCTATGTGGTACTGGTTTCAAAGGGAATGAGGTGTCTCAGAGCACACATGGACATTCACACAGCATTGTTTGCAACTTCTGAGATCTTTATCTTTTCCAAGGTTGCAAGGCAGCCCTCTGAAGCAGCGACTTTCTCCCATTTAGTTCCAGGCATCTCCAGCAGCAGTTTATATGCAGGTCCCTTATGTTCTGGAGCAACTCTTCCCTGGTGTCTCCAAAGGGCTGTAAAACTCTAGTGTTTATAAGTTACAAGAACAGCTGCAAAACTCACAATTCTCTTGTGGAAGTAATCATTCTAAGAAGGACAGGATGCCAATAATCTTTGGTAGCTAGGGGTGTACTTAAAGTGTTTGGGGGCTAGTGAGGATTATTCTAGGTTTTCGTGTGTGTGTGTGTGTGTGTGTGTGTGTATGTGTGTGTGTAAAATTCTTTTAATTTGTTAAAATCCAGTTAGATCTATTTGAGGCTAAAACTGGAATTCTCATTGTTTCTATCACAATATTTTGGGGAGCCGGAATTTGGTGCTTGTGGGGCAGGGCTCGGGGAGGGACAAAATGGGCTTTGGGAACTGTCTGAGTATTGTGTTATGGCTTGGTGGAGGCTATGATAACTTTATATTTCACTGAGATCGTAAAAATGGAAAATGCTAGAGCTCTGACTCTGTATAAACTGTTTTCACTTAGATAAATAAAGTTATTCTCTTCAAGCAAAAGTTACATTAGAAAGATTAGTACTGTCATCAAGCATTTTATAGCAAAGTGTAAAATCATAAATTCTCCTTCTCTTCAACTCTCGGTAACATAGCCTCTCCACTTTTAATTATCCCAGGGTTTAAGATGACATCTTTTGCTCATTTATTAAACTCTGGTCCACTTTCCAACTCTCTTTCCTCCTCCTTTCTCAATGTACATACACAGCATGCACATATTTTGGAGATAAATATCTGTGAAGGATTGCTTGAAATGTACACACTTATTAAACATGCATTTTGCATTTGTCTTAGATTGAACAATATAAAAGATTTTAGGAATTCTATGAGATGTGTGTGTGTTTAATTGTCACTGTTTGAACTCTGACAGTGTCAAACTGGTACACTTTTCTTACTGGACAATCTTGGGCACTTCTTGCTCTAGCATTTGAGTAATTGCTAACGTAAAGCTTGATACTCAGGTAAGTATATTGCTGGTTCAAAGGAGAGGCACACATTAAAAATCTTAAAATCAACGTAGTAAGCCACATGAGCAAGTGTTGTGCATTATCTTATTGTTTCATATGGCTGCTATGCTTCACTGGAGATGCAGTTGGAAACAGAGCAAATCTGCATGATAAAGGAAACTGGGAATAGTTTCCCTCATATGCAGGAATTGCTTGCATGGAGAACTGTACACACACACACACACACACACACACACACACACACACACACAAAACCACTCATGGAGACCAAGTATAAACTAGGTTTTTGGTGTTTGGGAGTTATTTTTGCTATTATTACAGGGAGTTTAGTTCTGGTTTGCAAAATCCAGATGATTATAGATGACAGCAATGAGTTACAGTTTTTTGGTACCAGTTTGTTGCTGATGATCACTGATTTTTGCAGTCACAATGTGATGGATTTTCTTATTTCTATGATCCAAGAGCCCTAAGGGGTATGAAAATGGCAGCATAATTTCATGCAGATGTGAAAGTCATGTCCAATGGTTTATCCCCCTCCCCAATTTAGATAGAGTGAAGCCTGAACATCCTTTATTTTTTTCTATTTTATACCTAAAATAGTAAAAAATTGAACTGTCTTTTTTTGCTGATTTGCTATTGAATTTTGGCAGTACAATTTTTACTGCCCACTATGGTACAGATTTTGACACCTTCGCTTCCCAGGCAGCCATGCATTCCTGATATATATATATATCCTTTCTCCACATGGCTTACTATATCCTTGTGATCCCAAAGGTGTTTTTTCAAAAGGCAGCTGAACTTTCTTTGTTTTTGCTTGAAGATGTTTCACATCTCATCCAAGAAGCTTCTTCAGTTCTCATTCAGAACTGAAGAAGCTTCTTGGATGAGAAGGAAAATGCCTCCAAGCAAAAACAAAGAAAGTTGCCTTTTGAAAATGCGCTTTTGGGACAACCATGACCTGGATGACACAGATATATATTCTGGTGGGTTGGGGAAAATAATCTAATGCTTCTCTTTATCTCTTTATTCATCTCAGAGATATATGGGAATATCTTATATAAATATAAATTATAAGAATGCTTTCAGGGATGAAAATTTTTTAATTTTGAGGTCTGCATTTGATCAGATAGAATCTGTCTGCGGTTGAATTCCAGTGGTAGCTAGTGCCAAATCTGGCACTATCATTTATCTCTTTCCCTCCCTCTCCCTCTTTCCTTGTCCCTCCTCCTCTTGTTCTCTGCCCACTGGACTCTGGTGGAAGAGGCAGAATACATTCTTGCAAGAACACCTGAACTAATCAGTTATTGAAGGATTTTTTTCACATAAAATTAGATTGAGAGCTGCGTAAAGATGGCTCATCTATACTAATGATTCTCAGTATGCTACCTACAGGGTGAAGCATTGCTAAAATAAACCACAAATTGAAGATCAATGGATTATCCACACTCCATTCTAGCTTTGCTATGCATCTTGCGTTTCATCCATAAAAGGGCTAAAACGTCAATACTATCCACTACCTTTTGCCTTACTCTTCATGATGACCCTCCTAATTCTTCTGACATTTTGAAGTACACTTATTATCAAATATACTTCAAACTGTTTAAACTGCAGTGATTTGCTGAAGTTCAGACTTTTATTCTTTTTATCTCCTGACATTTTGAAACTCCTGCTTACTTGATCACCAATCAAATTTGCTCAAATTTAGCTAGACAGAACCTTGTGTGCTTCACAAATTCAGGCAATTTTTTAAAAGATTAAAATGACTATACCATCATTTCCATTATGCTAAATGATTTTAAGTGCCTGATTATAAGTTAGAATTAATCTTCTAAATGTTTACAAACTATACTATACATTTCACTAATTTCCTCTGAGATGATCCAGTTTCAAATCTAATCAATTTCACAACCAGATTTAATGGAAAAATCTATGCAGTTTTGTAATCCTAACTGATTAAACGAAAGCTGGTCAGATGTATTTCTCTTGCTTTGTTGATTGGCTCTGGCACTTGTGTTTCAGATGCTGCATGTCTCCTTTTAGAACTGAGTGTGAATTTTCCGATAATATTTTTATTTTATTTGAAAATTGCAAAATAAGGAAGGAAGGGCAGAATTCCTTCATGAAGTAGTTATTAAGTAGAAGAGAAAAATGTTAAGGAAGCAAGTTATTAAGGCTTGTTGACACTTTCACACAGACAGGCAGAAACCGGGGCTAGTTTTGGTAGCCAAAATTTCCTTCATTTATGTTTTTGTAACAGAAAACTGGAATAGAAGAGAGAGAATAAAACATAATTACAATAGGAAGCTAATCTCAAGAAGTGAAGCAAATGCCATTTACGACAATTATCCTACAGGAAATAAAAATAAATCTGGAGTCAGAAAATTTATGGTATTCTTGTTTAGATCCTGGTAAAAGTCCATGATAGAAGGCAGCTGCACTATTAATTTAAAAATTTTAAGTCCTAAAGCACACTTTGGGCAAAAATTGACCCACCTCCCATGATAAATTTTTCTCCATTTTTTTAACTCCTTGTTTTTGGCTTAGTTAAAAGAGCAAAAGGCGTTCTGCCCTATTTTCTGCTTTCTGTTCTTATGGCACCCCAATTGGATGCTGCTGTGATTAGAAATGAGCAATTTTTAAACCAGACAAACAGAGAAGCCAGGTATTTGGGTGCCAACACTTTTTAAATGTGAAGAAATCCAAAGTCTGCAGCTTTCTGTTATTTGTAATTACATAATGAATATGGACATTTGGTTAGGTAATCATTCTTTATGAGCATGAAATGAATTTAAGGAATTAAAGTTTAGTGAGAAAATACTAATCCCAGAAATAAAAATATTCTTAGTTGAATCCAAGTAGAGATATGAGACAGGATCTTTACATGCAGTGGTGCCATATCTTTCAAATATCTACATCAAGACCTTCACCAGAAGTCCCCAAGCTTCTCTCCAGAAGTCACTGGGAGTCAGACAGCATATTGTATATTGTAAGTATAATAAATTAATATTCTTACTATTGTTTCTGACAATTCCCATAAAATCCTGATGCATTCCCAAATAAGTGAATTTGAAACAATAAATTTTCAAAAATAGGTCCTCCAAATTACAAGAGTTTCCCTTGGTAAATGGTTGAGCATATCTCACATCTACTTAGCGGTATCAGACACAGGATTTTGTAAAGCTGATCATGATTCAAATAAATAGATGGAATGGATAGGGCATAAAATGAAAATGGTATTTTTATATTACTGTATTATTGCAGTAATATACAGTAAGTGGCTAAGCTGTGTAAACTGAACACACCAATGTCTGAATGCCATTTTAAGTTATTTCCAGAAAATCCGTTTTGCTGGTCTTCTTATGTTTTATTATGATGGTGACAATCACCATTTTTTAAATCCTCCTAGTGCACTTGGATGAGAGCATTAGCTTTTGTAAGGTCTGTCAGATTTTTGGCTTCATAGTCTTCACTATGTTTCAGTAAAACAAAATTAAACAACCATTTTTTTCTCAGGAATGGGGGATGGATCCGTTGTCACATTAAATGACAACAATGGGTGAAGCTACAAATTTGATTACAAAGTGGAAAGAGTAGGAGAAACATAACAAAAAGTTAGTTTAAAATAAATAAACGGTGAACAGAGATAATTGGTGTCTGGCCTTTCATACTGTAAGGAAGAATAGGCCAAAGGAGGTCATTCCAAAGTGAGAATACTAAAGAAAAAAAAAAGAAATGAAAAGAAAAGAAAAACCCACAATTTAAAGAATTGTGCAATTAATTCACTATACCCATAAGCTGTATGTTTCTCATATGGCAGTTTTCCAGTGTAACATTATACCGGTCTGCTTGGAGATAAACTTCATAAAGTTCAATTGGACACACTCCCAGTGCGCACACTGTAGTGTTTCTTGTTTATATGCACAAACAAGATGCAGTGGACCTACAAGTTCAGAATGCCCACCCTTGGAGCAACATGTTGAGGAAAGCTGGTATGGATCACAACCTTAGGTGAAGAGAAATTGTTCAATAATTAAAGTATTACTTTTGCATGCATTCTTCAGTAATTATCAAGAGATATCCTCCTATGCGAGCTGTGAAAGGGAATGCTTCTTCTAAGAAGTTGTCTATTGAATAACATCACTGAAAACATAGAAACTATTTGGGTGTGTGAGGCAAAGGAATTGGGCATCTTACTAAAGATTTTCCTGAACCAGCTTTAGAGAGAGTTGGATTTAACAAGCAAAATATGATACAATTCAATACAATTTTGTGTCTGCTCTCTAGTAATTTGGATCTTTCTTTGGTTTGCTTAGTTGTAGAGAAGGATTGTTTACACTGTTGGCTTTCACTATTGTTTTGATATATTTCTTGATAAGTCCCAGTTCACTCACTCATTATTTTACATTTATAGTTGTATTGCCAACAATATTACCACTCTTGTAAAGCCCTAAACAATGGCTATACAGTAATAATATAACACAATATACTTAAAGTCCTTTAAATAAATTATATTTGATATATTATTACTATATAGCCATTGTTTATGATATGTTTCTTCTTCTTGGATAAAGTGACATTATGGGATCCAGATTATTTGATAGCCTGGGGTGGATAGGACTTCGGATGAGAAAACTGATTTTGATTGATTTAAAATAAAGTATGCCTCCTCTTCAGAAGATTGTTTTTTTTTCATATACAACTACATAAAGAGTTCATTGCTGAATTACATATGTATGTGCATACATGCCCATCATATTATTCCCTTTCAGAGTAAGTAAACTGATGGATTAATTAACATTTGTTTTAAAAATTAATTGGCCGACGTTTTACTAATTGGGTGATAGTGCAAAAAAGATTCACATACAAAGAATTTTTTTGAAATTTTGCCCTGCATCTTTTAAATTAATCTCTGTGGATTGCTGTTTGTGTATTTTGAACAACGTTATTTTGTAGGAAGAACATTGTAGGAAGGACAAGAAAAACCATAGCATACTATCCTAAATCTGATTATACTTTTCAAACATGTGAAATTTTAGCACCCCTTTGTGAGCCACACACCTTCCAAATGAGGGCATAATCCAGCCAAAAGAGAATTGCCAACTGATCTAACCATAGCTCTTCTGCTCTTGTGCTTCTGATAGCAACTTGAAATACTTTCTATGGCAGTGAGATAAATATCATCACCAGCTGATTCCTGCATAATGAGTATTCTTAAGGAAATAAGGAATAATTATGGAAAACAGTTTAAAAGCTGGCAACCTACAGTAAAGTTAACCAACAGCAGGTTCTCTTTTTAAGCCCATAGATGTATTATGATTCCATTCTAAAATCCATTGAAATTCCTTTTAGTTTGCTTAAATGTTGGCTTGATAAGGAAATAAATTGGCTGCAAAGCAGAAAGCATTCAGATCCCCAACTGCACACAGTGTCGGGATATGGTCAGAAAATATTCAGTAGAAGAGCTTTGGAAGTTGCATAAGTGCAAACTTCTGTAGTACTGATTAAAATAATAAAATCTTTCTAAGTATGCAGGAACCTAAAAATGCAGCTGTTTTAATGAGCCAAGCAACTGTTTTAATAAGTCAAGCAACTTTTAAATCAACCACATGGTTATTAGTCAGCCCAGCTCAGATTTGGAGATGCTGGGAAGAAAACATTTCAAAGCCTTCATGGGCATAACAATAGCACTAGCATTTAGACTTATACAGCATACTGCTTCATTGTGCTTTATAGCACCCTCTGAGCAGTTTACAAATGTCAGCATATTGCCCCCAACAATGTGGTCCTCATTTTACTGATCTCAGAAGGATGGAAGGCTGAGTCAATCTTGAGCCCATCAAGATCGAACTCCAGGCTGTGGACAGAGTTAGCCTGCAATACTGCATTCTTACCACTGTGCTACCAGAGCTCAGTGCACTAAGTCTTCCTGGAAATTTACTTGTACACCTCACTGGTGTTTTTTGCTTCTTGCCAGGCTGTATGAACTGCAAGGTACTTAATCACTTTTGATGCATGCACAGCCCTGAACACAATGGGTCCTACCTATCTGATTTAAATCTCCCAGGAGAAGCTGCATATCAAACATTAAACGGCTGATGCTTACCAAGAGGTAAGCAAACAGGCAAGGAGGAAGGATAAGCCTTCAAGGGATTTTGAGTATTTTTTTTTAACCCAGAAATTCATTGAATGCTGGGCCAGAAGATAAATCCTTTCCTCATTCAAAGCAAGCTGTGTCTATATACAGTCAGTCTATATGCTGTAATTACTAACCTCTAATAAAACCAAGCAGTAATGCTAGAAAAGCAACAGTATAAAATAAACCCAGGAAAGTAATACTAACAATATCGTCCTAACTATAGTTGCAAATATACGTGAAGAAGAAATAAATCAGCTTAGCTGAACTAAGATAACAATTTGAGATGCCACAGTTTTAGAAAGTATTCCAGAGAACTACATATCCCCATCATTTTTACTTTCAAAAAAATGCCCATGGGGCATTTAGGGAAATATAGAGACACTCATATAAAATGCTAGAAGCCAATATTTACTTTCTAGCAGATGAGTTTTCATTTAATAATATATTAATTAAATTGATTTTTAAAGTAAATCATTTGGGGCAGGAATTTCAAAGGAGATATCCTTGGGTTTATTGGTGCCCATGTGTACAAATCTAGATACTTGATAGGTGGCATCTGCTAGAAGTGGAATTTTCCTCCTATGGGATTTTCCCATGTATTTTACCAGGAAACATAGATAGGGCAGACTAGAAATGTCAGAGCCCTCTTAACCATACCCAAGCACTCTGAGTTTGTTGGCAATGTCCATTTTGCTCTGCGAGTTCATGGTAACCTAACTCTAAGTGGAATTTATCTCCTATGGGATTTTTCCATGTATTTTACCAGGCAACATAGATAGGGCAAGCCTAAAAAAATAAATGCCCTCCTAACCATACCCAAAGATTCTGAGTTTCTTGGCGATGTAAATTTTTCTCTATGGGCTCATGATGATGTAATTCTAACCCGAAGTTAAATTTTCTTCCAATGGGATTTTCCCATGTATTTTACTAGGAAACGTAGATTGGTCAAGCTAGAAACATCAGTGCCATCCTAAACATACCAAAGGACTCCACATTTGTTGGCAATCTCCATTTTTCTCTATGAGTTCATGGTAACATAAACCTAACCCTAAGTGGAATTCTCCTCCTATGGGATTTTCCCATGTATTTTACGAAGAAACGTACATAGGGCAGGCTAGAAAGGTGATTGCCTTCCTAACCACATCCAAGTAGTCGAAATTGGTTGATGATGTCCATTTTGCTCTATGAGTTCATGGTAACCTAACCCAAACTCTAAGTGGAATTTTCCTCCTATAGCATTTTTCCATGTATTTTACCAGTAAATATAGATAGGGCAGGCTAGAAACGTCAGTGCCCTCCTAACGGTACCAAAGCACTCTGAGTTTATTGGCGATGTCCATTTTGCTCTACGGGTTCATGGTGACCTAACCCTAACCCTAAGTGGTATTTTTCTCCAATGGGGTTTTCCCATGTATTTTACTAGGAAACGTAGATAGGGCAGCCTAAAAAAGTAAATGCCTTCTTAATGATACCCAATCACTCCGAGTTTTTTGGAAATGTCCATTTTGCTCTATGAGTACATGGTAACCTAACCCTAACCCTAAGTGGAATTTTCTACCTATGGCATTTTTCCATGTATTTTACCAGGAAATATAGATATGGCAGGCTAGAAATGTCATTGCCCTCCTAAAAATACACAAGCAGTCCGAGTTTGTTGGCAATGTCCAATTTGCTCCACGGATTCATGGTAACCTAACGATAACCCTAAGTGAAACTTTCCACCTATGGAATTTTTCCATGTATTTTACCAGGAAAAATAGATAGGGCAGCCTAAAAAAGTAAATGCTCTCCTAACCATACCCAAGTACTCCAAGTTTATTGGCAATGTCCATCTTGCTCTATGAGTTCATGGTGAACAAACCCTAACCATAAACAGATAGATATTCCTCCTACGGGATTTTCCCATGTGTTTTACCAGGAAATTTAGATAGGCCAGCTTAAAAAAGTAAATGCCCGCCTAGCCATACCCAAGAACTTCGAGTTTATTGGCAATGTCCATTTTGCTCTATGAGTTCATGGTGACCTAACACTAACCCAAAGTGGAATTTTCCTCCTATGACATTTTTCCATGTATTTTACCAAAAAATAAAGAAGGGGCAGGCTAGAAATGTAAGTGCCCCCCTAACGATATCAAACAACTCTTAGTTTACTGGCGACGTCCATTTTGCTGTACGAGTTCATGGTAACCTAACCCTAACCCTAAGTGTAATTTTCCTCCTATGGGATTTTCCCATATGTTTTACCAGGAAACATAGATAGGGCAGCCTAAAAAAGGAAATGCCCTCCTAACTATACCCTAGCACACTGAATTTATTGGCAAAGTCCATTTTGCTCTATGAGTTGATGGTGATCTAACCCTAACCCTTAGTGGAATTTTCCTCCTATGGGATTTTCCCATGTGATTTACCAGGAAACCTAGATAGGGCAGCCTAAAAAAGAAAATTCCTTCCTAACCATACCCAAGTAGTCTGAGTTTGCTGCCGATGTCCATTTTGCTCTCCAAGTTCATGGTGATCTAACCCTAAACCTAAGTGGAATTTTTGTCCTATGGTAATTTCCTATGTGTTTTACCAGGAATAATAGATCGGGCAGTCTAAAAAAGAAAATGCTCTCCTAACAATACCCAAGTACTCTGAGTTTGTTGGCGATGTCCATTTTCCTATACGAGTTCAAGATGACCTAACCCTAACCCTAAGTGGAATTTTCCTCCTATTGGATTTTCCCATGTGTTTTACCACGAAAGATAGATAGGGAAGCCTAAAAAAGAAAATGCTCTCCTAACCATACCGAAGCACTTTGAGTTTGTTGGCGATGGCCGTTTTGCTCTGCGAGGTCAAGGTGACCTAACCCTAACCCTAAATGGAATTTTCCTCCTATTGGATTTTCCCATTTGTTTTACCAGGAAACATAGGGTAGCCTAAAAAAGAAAATGCTCTCCTAACCATACCGAAGCACTTTGAATTTATAGGCAATATCCATTTTGCTCTATGAGTTGATGGTGACCTAACCGTAACCCTAAGTGTAATTTTCCTCCTATAGGATTTTCCCATATATTTTACTAGGAAACATAGATAGGGAAGCCTAAAAAAGTAAATGCCCTCCTAACCCTACACAAGCACTCCGAGTTTGTTGGCGATGTCCGTTTTGCTCTACGAGTTCATGGTGACCTAACCCTAACCCTCAGTGGAATTTTCCTCCTATTGGATTTTCCCATGTGTTTTACCAGGAAACATAGGGTAGCCTAAAAAAGAAAATGCTCTCCTAACCATACCGAAGAACTCTGAATTTATAGGCAATATCCATTTTGCTCTATGAGTTGATGGTGACCTAACCGTAACCCTAAGTGTAATTTTCCTCCTATGGGATTTTCCCATTTATTTTACCAGGAAACATAGATAGGGAAGCCTAAAAAAGAAAATTCCTTCCTAACCATACCCAAGTAGTCTGAGTTTGCTACCAATGACCGTTTTGCTCTACGAGTTCATGGTGACCTAACCCTCAGTGGAATTTTCCTCCTATTGGATTTTCCCATGTATTTTACCAGGAAACATAGATAGGGTAGTCTAAAAAAGAAAATGCTCTCCTAACCATACCGAAGCACTTTGAGTTTGTTGGCAATGTCCGTTTTGCTCTGCGAGGTCAAGGTGACCTAACCCTAACACTAAATGGAATTTTCCTCCTATTGGATTTTCCCATGTGTTTTACCACGAAAGATAGATAGGGTAGCCTAAAAAAGAAAATTCCTTCCTAACCATACCCAAGCACTCTGAGCTTGTTGGCGATGTCCATTTTGGTCTACGAGTTAAAGGTGACCTAACCCTAACCCTAAGTGGAATTTTCATCCTATGGTATTTTCCAATGTGTTTTACCAGGAATAATAGAAAGGGCAGCCTAAAAAAGTAAATGCCCTCCTAACCATACCCAAGCACTCTGAGTTTGTTGGCGATGTCCGTTTTGCTCTACGAGTTCATGGTGACCTAACCCTAACCCTAAGTGGAATTTTCGTCCTATTGGATTTTCCCATGTATTTTACCAGGAAACATAGATAGGGCAGCCTAAAAAAGTAAATGCTCTCCTAACCATACCCAAGCACTCTAAACTTATTGGCAATGTACATTTTGTTCTATGAGTTCATGGTTACCTAACCCTAACCCTAAGTGGAATTTTCCTCCTATGGGATTTTCCCCTCTGATTTACCAGGAAACATAGATAGGGAAGCCTAAAAAAGAAAATTCCGTCCTAACCATACCCACGTAGTCTGAGTTTGCTTCTGATGTCCATTTTGCTCTCAGAGTTCATGGTGATCTAACCCTAACTGTAAGTGGAATTGTCCTCCTATGGGATTTTCCCATTTATTTTACAGAGGAAACATAGATAGGGCAGCCCAAAAAAGTAAATGCCCTCCTAACCATACCCAAGCACTCTGAGCTTGTTGGCGATGTCCATTTTGCTCTACGAGTTCAAGGTGACCTAACCCTAACCCTAAGTGGAGTTTTCCTCCTATGGGATTTTCCCATGTGTTTTACCACGAAAGATAGATAGGGCAGCCTAAAAAAGAAAATTCCTTCCTAACCACACCCAAGTGGTCTGAGTTTGCTGGCGATGTCCATTTTGCTCTCCAAGTTCATGGTCATCTAACCCTAACACTAAGTGGAATTTTCGTCCTATGATATTTTCCAATGTGTTTTACAGGAATAATAGATAGGGAAGCCTAAAAAAGAAAATTCCTTCCTAACCATACCCAAGCACTCTGAGCTTGTTGGCGATGTCCATTTTGCTCTACGGGTTCATGGTGACCTAACCCTAACCCTAAGTGGTATTTTTCTCCAATGGGGTTTTCCCATGTATTTTACTAGGAAACGTAGATAGGGCAGCCTAAAAAAGTAAATGCCTTCTTAATGATACCCAATCACTCCGAGTTTTTTGGAAATGTCCATTTTGCTCTATGAGTACATGGTAACCTAACCCTAACCCTAAGTGGAATTTTCTACCTATGGCATTTTTCCATGTATTTTACCAGGAAATATAGATATGGCAGGCTAGAAATGTCATTGCCCTCCTAAAAATACACAAGCAGTCCGAGTTTGTTGGCAATGTCCAATTTGCTCCACGGATTCATGGTAACCTAACGATAACCCTAAGTGAAACTTTCCACCTATGGAATTTTTCCATGTATTTTACCAGGAAAAATAGATAGGGCAGCCTAAAAAAGTAAATGCTCTCCTAACCATACCCAAGTACTCCAAGTTTATTGGCAATGTCCATCTTGCTCTATGAGTTCATGGTGAACAAACCCTAACCATAAACAGATAGATATTCCTCCTACGGGATTTTCCCATGTGTTTTACCAGGAAATTTAGATAGGCCAGCTTAAAAAAGTAAATGCCCGCCTAGCCATACCCAAGAACTTCGAGTTTATTGGCAATGTCCATTTTGCTCTATGAGTTCATGGTGACCTAACACTAACCCAAAGTGGAATTTTCCTCCTATGACATTTTTCCATGTATTTTACCAAAAAATAAAGAAGGGGCAGGCTAGAAATGTAAGTGCCCCCCTAACGATATCAAACAACTCTTAGTTTACTGGCGACGTCCATTTTGCTGTACGAGTTCATGGTAACCTAACCCTAACCCTAAGTGTAATTTTCCTCCTATGGGATTTTCCCATATGTTTTACCAGGAAACATAGATAGGGCAGCCTAAAAAAGGAAATGCCCTCCTAACTATACCCTAGCACACTGAATTTATTGGCAAAGTCCATTTTGCTCTATGAGTTGATGGTGATCTAACCCTAACCCTTAGTGGAATTTTCCTCCTATGGGATTTTCCCATGTGATTTACCAGGAAACCTAGATAGGGCAGCCTAAAAAAGAAAATTCCTTCCTAACCATACCCAAGTAGTCTGAGTTTGCTGCCGATGTCCATTTTGCTCTCCAAGTTCATGGTGATCTAACCCTAAACCTAAGTGGAATTTTTGTCCTATGGTAATTTCCTATGTGTTTTACCAGGAATAATAGATCGGGCAGTCTAAAAAAGAAAATGCTCTCCTAACAATACCCAAGTACTCTGAGTTTGTTGGCGATGTCCATTTTCCTCTACGAGTTCAAGATGACCTAACCCTAACCCTAAGTGGAATTTTCCTCCTATTGGATTTTCCCATGTGTTTTACCACGAAAGATAGATAGGGAAGCCTAAAAAAGAAAATGCTCTCCTAACCATACCGAAGCACTTTGAGTTTGTTGGCGATGGCCGTTTTGCTCTGCGAGGTCAAGGTGACCTAACCCTAACCCTAAATGGAATTTTCCTCCTATTGGATTTTCCCATTTGTTTTACTAGGAAACATAGGGTAGCCTAAAAAAGAAAATGCTCTCCTAACCATACCGAAGCACTTTGAATTTATAGGCAATATCCATTTTGCTCTATGAGTTGATGGTGACCTAACCGTAACCCTAAGTGTAATTTTCCTCCTATAGGATTTTCCCATACATTTTACTAGGAAACATAGATAGGGAAGCCTAAAAAAGTAAATGCCCTCCTAACCCTACACAAGCACTCCGAGTTTGTTGGCGATGTCCATTTTGCTCTACGAGTTCATGGTGACCTAACCCTAACCCTCAGTGGAATTTTCCTCCTATTGGATTTTCCCATGTGTTTTACCAGGAAACATAGGGTAGCCTAAAAAAGAAAATGCTCTCCTAACCATACCGAAGAACTCTGAATTTATAGGCAATATCCATTTTGCTCTATGAGTTGATGGTGACCTAACCGTAACCCTAAGTGTAATTTTCCTCCTATGGGATTTTCCCATTTATTTTACCAGGAAACATAGATAGGGAAGCCTAAAAAAGAAAATTCCTTCCTAACCATACCCAAGTAGTCTGAGTTTGCTGCCAATGACCGTTTTGCTCTACGAGTTCATGGTGACCTAACCCTCAGTGGAATTTTCCTCCTATTGGATTTTCCCATGTATTTTACCAGGAAACATAGATAGGGTAGTCTAAAAAAGAAAATTCCTTCCTAACCATACCCAAGCACTCTGAGCTTGTTGGCAATGTCCATTTTGGTCTACGAGTTAAAGGTGACCTAAGCCTAACCCTAAGTGGAATTTTCATCCTATGGTATTTTCCAATGTGTTTTACCAGGAATAATAGAAAGGGCAGCCTAAAAAAGTAAATGCCCTCCTAACCATACCCAAGCACTCTGAGCTTGTTGGCAATGTCCATTTTGGTCTACGAGTTAAAGGTGACCTAACCGTAACCCTAAGTGGAATTTTCATCCTATGGTATTTTCCAATGTGTTTTACCAGGAAACATAGATAGGGCAGCCTAAAAAAGTAAATGCTCTCCTAACCATACCCAAGCACTCTAAACTTATTGGCAATGTACATTTTGTTCTATGAGTTCATGGTTACCTAACCCTAACCCTAAGTGGAATTTTCCTCCTATGGGATTTTCCCCTCTGATTTACCAGGAAACATAGATAGGGAAGCCTAAAAAAGAAAATTCCGTCCTAACCATACCCAAGTAGTCTGAGTTTGCTTCTGATGTCCATTTTGCTCTCAGAGTTCATGGTGATCTAACCCTAACTGTAAGTGGAATTGTCCTCCTATGGGATTTTCCCATTTATTTTACAGAGGAAACATAGATAGGGCAGCCCAAAAAAGTAAATGCCCTCCAAACCATACCCAAGAACTCTGAGCTTGTTGGCGATGTCCATTTTGCTCTACGAGTTCAAGGTGACCTAACCCTAACCCTAAGTGGAGTTTTTCTCCTATGGGATTTTCCCATGTGTTTTACCACGAAAGATAGATAGGGCAGCCTAAAAAAGAAAATTCCTTCCTAACCACACCCAAGTGGTCTGAGTTTGCTGGCGATGTCCATTTTGCTCTCCAAGTTCATGGTCATCAAACCCTAACACTAAGTGGAATTTTCGTCCTATGGTATTTTCCAATGTGTTTTACAGGAATAATAGATAGGGCAGCCTAAAAAAGAAAATTCCTTCCTAACCATACCGAAGTAGTCTGAGTTTGCTTCTGA
This sequence comes from Crotalus tigris, assembly GCF_016545835.1. Lineage (NCBI taxonomy): Eukaryota > Metazoa > Chordata > Lepidosauria > Squamata > Viperidae > Crotalus > Crotalus tigris. The sequence goes on along the minus strand of NW_024097768.1, from coordinate 49,347 downwards.
TGTCCATTTTGCTCTCGGAGTTCATGGTGATCTAACCCTAACTGTAAGTGGAATTGTCCTCCTATGGGATTTTCCCATTTATTTTACCAGGAAACATAGATAGGGCAGCCCAAAAAAGTAAATGCCCTCCTAACCATACCCAAGCACTCTGAGCTTGTTGGCGATGTCCATTTTGCTCTACGAGTTCAAGGTGACCTAACCCTAACCCTAACCCTAAGTGGAGTTTTCCTCCTATGGGATTTTCCCATGTGTTTTACCAGGAAACATAGATAGGGCAGCCCAAAAAAGTAAATGCCCTCCTAACCATACCCAAGAACTCTGAGCTTGTTGGCGATGTCCATTTTGCTCTACGAGTTCAAGGTGACCTAACCCTAACCCTAAGTGGAGTTTTCCTCCTATGGGATTTTCCCCTGTGATTTACCAGGAAACATAGATAGGGCAGCATAAAAAAGAAAATTACTTCCTAACCATACCGAAGTAGTCTGAGTTTGCTTCTGATGTCCATTTTGTTCTCAGAGTTCATGGTGATCTAACCCTAACTGTAAGTGGAATTGTCCTCCTATGGGATTTTCCCATTTATTTTACCAGGAAATATAGATAGGGCAGCCTAAAAAAGAAAATGCTCTCCTAACCATACCCAAGCACTCTCAATTTTTTGGCAATGTCCATTTTGCTCTATGAGTTCATGGTTACCTAACCCTAACCCTAAGTGGAATTTTCCTCCTATGGGATTTTCCCCAGTGATTTACCAGGAAACATAGCTAGGGCAGCCTAAAAAAGAAAATTCCTTCCTAACCATACCCAAGCAGTCTGAGTTTGCTGCTGATGTCCATTTTGCTCTCCATGTTCATGGTGATCTAACCCTAACCCTAAGTGGAATTTTCGTCCTATGGTATTTTCCCATTTATTTTACCAGGAAATATAGATAGGGCAGCCTAAAAAAGTAAATGCCCTCCTAACCATACCCAAGCACTCTGAACTTACTAGCAATGTCAATTTTGCTCTATGAGTTCATGGTTACCTAACCCTAACCCTAAGTGGAATTTTCCTCCTATGGGATTTTCCCATGTGATTTACCAGAAACCATAGATAGGGCAGCCTAAAAAAGAAAATTACTTTCTAACCATACCCAAGCAGTGTGAGTTTGCTGCTGATGTCCATTTTGCTCTCCGAGTTAATGGTGATCTAACGCTAACCCTAACTGGAATTTTTGTCCTATGGTATTTTCCCCTGTGTTTTACCCAGAAACATAGATAGGGTAGCCTAAAAAAGAAAATGCTCTCCTAACCATACCGAAGCACTCTGAAGTTCTTGGTGATGTCCGTTTTGCTCTACGAGTTCATGGTCACCTAACCCTAACCCTAAGTGGAATTTTCCTCCTATAGGATTTTCCCATGTGTTTTACAACAAAAGATAGATAGGGTAGTCGAAAAAAGAAAATGCTCTCCAAAGCATACCAAAGCACTCTGAATTTATTGGCAATGTCCAATTTGCACTCCAGGTTCATGGTGATGTAACCCTAACCCTAATTTGCATTTACTTTCTTAGGTTGCCCTATCTATTTTTCCTGGTAAAGCACATGGGAAAATCCCATAGGAGGAAAATTTCACTTAGGATGAGGGTTAGGTAGCTATGAACTCATAGAGCAAAAAGGAGATTGCTAATAAATTCAGAGTGCTTGGGTATGGTTAGGAAAGCATTTCCTTTTTTAGGCTACCCTATCTATCTTTCGTGGTAAAACACATGGGAAAATCCCCTAGAAGGAAAATTCCACTTAGAGTTAGGGTTAGATCACTATGAACTCAGAAAGCAAAATGGACATTACCAACAAACTCGGAGTGCTTGGGTATGGTTAGGAGAGCCATTACTTTTTTAGGCTGCCCTATCTATGTTTCCTGGTAAAAAACATGGGAAAATCCCATAGGAGGAAAATTACACTTAGGGTTAGAGTTAGGTCACCATGAACTCATAGAGTAAAATGGACATTGCGAATAAATTCAGAGTGCTTCGGTATGGTTAGGAGAGTATTTTCTTTTTTAGGCTACCCTATGTTTCCTGGTAAAATACATGGGAAAATCCAATAGGAGGAAAATTCCACTTAGGGTTAGGTTTAGGTCACCATGAACCCGTAGAGCAAAACCGACATCGCCAACAAACTCGGAGAGGTTGCGTATGGTTAGGAGAGCATTTTCTTTTTTAGGCTGCCCTATCTATGTTTCCTGGTAAAATACATGGGAAAATCCAAAAGGAGGAAAATTCCACTTAGGGTTAGGGTTAGGTCACCATTAACTCATAGAGCAAAATGGACATTGCCAATAAATTCAGAGTGCTTGTGTAGGGTTAGGAGGGCATTTATTTTTTTAGGCTGCCCTATCTATTATTCCTGGTAAAACACATGGGAAAATACCATAGGACGAAAATTCCACTTAGGGTTAGGGTTAGATCACCATGAACTTGGAGAGCAAAATGGACATTGGGAGCAAACGCAGACTACTTGGGTATGGTTAGGAAGGAATTTTCTTTTTTAGGCTGCCCTATCTATGTTTCCTGTTAAATCACATGGGAAAAATCACATAGGAGGAAAATTCCACTTAGGGTTAGATCACCAAGAACTCAAAAAGCAAAATGGAGATTACCAACAAACTCGGAGTGCTTGGGTATGGTTAGGAGAGCATTTACTTTTTTAGGATGCCCTATCTATGTTTCCTGGTAAAAAACATGGGAAAATCCCATAGGAGGAAAACTACACTTAGGGTTACGGTTAGGTCACCATGAACTCATAGAGCAAAATGGACATTGCCAATAAATTCAGAGTGCTTCGGTATGGTTAGGAGAGTATTTTCTTTTTTCCTGGTAAAATACAAGGGAAAATCCAATAGGAGGAAAATTCCACTTAGGATTAGGGTTAGGTTACCATGAACTCGCAGAGCAAAACGGACATCACCAACAAACTCAAAGTTCTTTGGTATGGTTAGGAGAGCATTTTCTTTTTTAGGCTTCCCTATCTATTATTCCTCGTAAAACACATGGGAAAATACCATAGGACGAAAATTCTACTTAGGGTTACGGTTAGATCACCATGAACTTGGAGAGCAAAATGGACATTGGGAGCAAACGCAGACTACTTGGGTATGGTTAGGAAGGAATTTTCTTTTTTAGGTTGCCCTATCTATGTTTCCTGGTAAATCACATGGGAAAATCACATAGGAGGAAAATTCCACTTAGGGTTAGATCACCAAGAACTCAAAAAGCAAAATGGACATTACCAACAAACTCGGAGTGCTTCGGTATAGTTAGGAGAACATTTACTTTTTTAGGCTGCCCTATCTATGTTTCCTGGTAAAAAACATGGGAAAATCCCATAGGAGGAAAATTACACTGACGGTTAGGGTTAGGTCACCATGAACTCGAAGAGCAAAACGGACATCGCCAACAAACTTGGAGTACTTGTGTAGGGTTAGGAGGGCATTTCCTTTTTTAGGCTGCCCTATCTATTATTCCTGGTAAAACCCATGGGAAAATACCTTAGGACGAAAATTCCAGTTAGGATTAGTTTTAGATCACGATGAACTTGGAATGCAAAATGGACACCGGCAGCAAACTCAGACTACTTGGGTATGGTTAGGAAGGAATTTTCTTTTTTAGGCTGCCCTATCTATGTTTCCGGGTAAATCACATGGGAAAATCCCATAGGAGGAAATTTCCACTTAGGGTTAGGTAACCATGAACTCGTAGAGCAAAATGGACATTGCCAATAAATTCAGAGTCCTTGGGTATGGTTAGGAGAGCATTTTGTTTTTTAGGGTACCCTATCTATATTTCCTGGTAAAATACATAGGAAAATCCAATAGGAGGAAAATTCTACTTAGGGTTAGGGTTAGGTCACCATGAACTCGTAGAGCAAAACCGACATCGCCAACAAACTCGGAGAGATTGGGTATAGTTAGGAGAGCATTTACTTTTTTAGGCTGCCCTATCTATATTTCCTGGTAAAATACATGGGAAAATCCAATAGGAGGAAAATTCCACTTAGGGTTAGGTCACCATTAACTCATAGAGCAAAATGGACATTGCCAATAAATTCAGAGTGCTTGTGTAGGGTTAGGAGGGCATTTAATTTTTTAGGCTGCCCTATCTATTATTCCTTGGAAAACACATGGGAAAATACCATAGGACGAAAATTCCACTTAGGGTTACGGTTAGATCACCATGAACTTGGAGAGCAAAATGGACATTGGGAGCAAACGCAGACTACTTGGGTATGGTTAGGAAGGAATTTTCTTTTTTAGGCTGCCCTATGTTTCCTGGTAAAATACATGGGAAAATCCAATAGGAGGAAAATTCCACTTAGGATTAGGGTTAGGTTACCATGAACTCGCAGAGCAAAACGGACATCACCAACAACTCAAAGTTCTTTGGTATGGTTAGGAGAGCATTTTCTTTTTTAGGCTTCCCTATCTTTTATTCCTGGTAAAACACATGGGAAAATACCATAGGACGAAAATTCCACTTAGGGTTACGGTTAGATCACCATAAACTTGGAGAGCAAAATGGACATTGAGAGCAAATGCAGACTACTTGGGTATGGTTAGGAAGGAATTTTCTTTTTTAGGCTGCCCTATCTATGTTTCCTGGTAAATCACATGGGAAAATCCAATAGGAGGAAAATTCCACTTAGGGTTAGATCACCAAGAACTCAAAAAGCAAAATGGACATTACCAACAAACTCGGAGTGCTTGGGTATGGTTAGGAGAGCATTTTCTTTTTTAGGCTGCCCTATCTATTATTCCTGGTAAAACACATGGGAAAATACCATAGGAGGAAAATTCCTCTTAGGGTTAGGGTTAGGTGTCCATGAACTCATAGAGCAAAATGGACATTGCCAATAAAATCAGAGTGCTTGGATATGGTTAGGAGGTCATTTTCTTTTTTAGGCAACCCTATCTATCTTTCGTGGTAAAACACATGGGAAAATCCCATAGGAGGAAAATAACACTTAGGGTTAGGTCACCTTGACCTCGCAGAGCAAAACGGACATCACCAACAAACTCAAAGTGTTTCCGTATGGTTAGGAGAGCATTTTCTTTTTTAGGCTTCCCTATCTATCTTTCGGGTTAAAACACATGGGAAAATCCCATAGTAGGAAAATAACACTTAGGGTTAGGGTTAGGTCATCTTGAACTCGTAGAGCAAAATGGACATCGCTAACAAACTCGGAGTGCTTGCGTATGGTTAGGAGAGCATTTACTTTTTTAGGCTGCCGTATCTATTATTCCTGGTAAAACACATGGGAAAATACCATAGGAGGAAAATTCCACTTAGGGTTAGGGTTAGGTGACCATGAATTCGTAGAGAAAAATGGACATCGCCAACAAACTCAGAGTGGTTGGATATGGTTAGGAGGGCATTTCCTTTTTTAGGCTGCCCTATCTATTATTCCTGGTAAAACTCATGGTAAAATACCTTAGGACGAAAATTCGACTTAGGGTTAGGTTTAGATCACGATGAATTTGGAGAGCAAAATGGACATCAGCAGCAAACTCAAACTACTTGGGTATGGTTAGGAAGGAATTTTCTTTTTTGGCTGCCCTATCTATGTTTCCTTGTAAATCACATGGGAAAATCCCATAAGAGGAAAATTCCACTTAGGCTAGGTAACCATGAACTCATAGAGCAAAATGGATATTTTCAATAAATTCAGAGTCCTTCGGTATGGTTCGGAGAAAAATTTGTTTTTTAGGCTACCCTATCTATTTTTCCTGGTAAACTACATGGGAAAATCCAATAGGAGGAAAATTCCACTTAGGGTTAGGGTTAGGTCACCATGAACTCGTAGAGGAAAACCGACATCGCCAAGAAATTCAGAGAGGTTGGGTTTGGTTAGTAGAGCATTTACTTTTTTAGGCTGCCCTATCTATGTTTCCTGGTAAAATACATGGGAAAATCCCATAGGAGGAAAATTCCACTTAGGGTTAGGGTTACGTCATCTTGAACTCGTAGAGCAAAATGGACATCGCCAACAAACTCAGAGTGCTTGGGTATGGTTAGGAGAGCATTTTCTTTTTTAGACTACCCTATCTTTGTTTCCTGGTAAAATACATGGGAAAATCCAAAAGAGGAAAATTCCACTGATGGTTAAGATTAGGTCTCCATGAACTCGTAGAGCAAAATGGACATCGCCAACAAACTCGGAGTGCTTGTGTAGGGTTAGGAGAGCATTTTCATTTTTCGGCTACCCTATCTATCTTTCGTGATAAAACACATGGGAAAATCCCCTAGAAGGAAAATTCCACTTAGTGTTAAGGTTAGGTTACCATGAATTCGTAGAGCAAAACAGACATCGCCAACAAACTCGGAGTGCTTGGGTATGGTTAGGAGGAGATTTACTTTTTTAGCCTGCCCTATCCAAAAGAAGGAAAATTCCACTTAGTGTTAGGGTTAGGTCACCTTGACCTCGCAGAGCAAAAAGGACATCGCCAACAAACTCAAAGTGCTTTGGTATGGTTAGGAGAGCATTTTCTTTTTTAGGCTTCCCTATCTATCTTTCGTGGTAAAACACATGGGAAAATCCAGTAGGAAGAAAATTCCATTTATGGTTAGGGTTAGATCATCATGAACTTGGAGAGCAAAATGGACATTGCCAATAAATTCAGAGTGCTTCGGTATGGTTAGGAGAGCATTTTCTTTTTTAGTCTACCCTATGTTTCCTGGTAAAATACATGGGAAAATCCAAAAGAACGAAAATTCCACTTAGGGTTAGGGTTAGGTCACCTTGACCTCGCAGAGTGAAAAGGACATCGCCAACAAACTCAGAGTGCTTGGGTATGGTTAGGACAGCATTTTCTTTTTTAGACTACCCTATCTATGATTCCTGGTAAAATACATGGAAAATCCAAAGGGAGGAAAATTCCACTAAGGGTTAGGGTTAGTTCACCATGAACTTGTAGAGCAAAACGGACATCGCCAACAAACTCGGAGTGCTTCTGTAGGGTTAGGAGGGCATTTACTTTTTTAGGCTGCCCTATTTATTATTCCTGTAAAACACATGGGAAAATACCATAGGACGAAAATTCCACTTAGGGTTACGGTTAGGTCACCATGAACTCATAGAGCAAAATGGACAATGCCAATAAATTCAGAGTGCTTGTGTAGGGTTAGGAGGGCATTTATTTTTTTAGGCTGCCCTATCTATTATTCTTGGTAAAACACATGGGAAAATCGAATAGGAGGAAAATTCCATTTAGGGTTAGGGTTAGATCATCATGAACTTGGAGAGCAAAATAGACATTGCCAATAAATTCAGAGTGCTTGGGTATGGTTAGGAGAGCATTTTCTTTTTTAGGCTACCCTATCTATCTTTCGTGGTAAAACACATGGGAAAATCCCCTAGAAGGAAAATTCCACTTAGGGTTAGGGTTAGGTCATCTTGAACTCAAAGAGCAAAATGGACATCGCCAACAAACTTGGAGTGCTTGTGTAGGGTTAGGAGGGCATTTATTTTTTTAGGCTGCCCTATCTATTATTCCTGGAAAAACACATGGGAAAATATCATAGGACGAAAATTCCACTTAGGGTTAGGGTTAGATCACCATGAACTTGGAGAGCAAAATGGACATTGGCAGCAAACTCAGAGTGCTTGGGTATGGTTAGGAAGTAATTTTCTTTTTTAGGCAACCCTATCTATCTTTCGTGGTAAAATACATGGGAAAATCCCCTAGAAGGAAAATTCCACTTAGGGTTAGGGTTAGGTGACCATGAACTCGTAGAGCAAAACGGATATCGCCAACAAACTCGGAGTTCTTCGCTATGGTTAGGAGAGTATTTTCTTTTTTAGGCTACCCTATGTTTCCTGGTAAAATACATGGGAAAATCCAATAGGAGGAAAATTCCATTTAGGGTTAGGGTTAGGCCACATTGACCTTGCAGAGCAAAACGGATATGGCCAACAAACTCAAAGTGCTTCGGTATGGTTAGGAGAGCATTTTCTTTTTTAGGCTACCCTATCTATCTTTCGTGGTAAAACACATGGGAAAATCCAATAGGAGGAAAATTCCACTTAGCGTTAGGGTTAGGTCATCTTGAACTCGTAGAGCAAAATGGACATTGCCAACAAACTCAGAGTGCTTGGGTATGGTTAGGAGAGCGTTTTCTTTTTTAGACTACCCTATCTATGTTTCCTGGTAAAATACATGGGAAAATCCAATAGGAGGAAAATTCCACTGAGGTTTAGGGTTAGGTCACCATGAACTCGTAGAGCAAAACGGACATCGCCAAGAAACTCGGAGTGCTTGTCTAGGGTTAGGGGGGCATTTCCTTTTTTAGGCTGCCCTATCTATTGTTCCTGGTAAAACTCATGGGAAAATACCTTAGGACGAAAATTCCACTTAGGGTTATGTTTAGATCACCATGAACTTGGAGAGCAAAATGGACATCGGCAGCAAACTCAGACTACCTGGGTATGGTTAGGAAGGAATTTTCTTTTTTAGGCTGACCTATCTATGTTTCCGGGTAAAAAACATGGGAAAAACGCATAGGAGGAAAATTCCACTTAGGGTTAGGTAACCATGAATTCGTAGAGCAAAATGGACATTGCCAATAAATTCAGAGTCCTTGGGTATGGTTAGGAGAGCATTTTGTTTTTTAGGGTACCCTATCTATATTTTCTGGTAAAATACATGGGAAAATCCAATAGGAGGAAAATTCCACTTAGGGTTAGGGTTAGGTCACCATGAACTCATAGAGCAAAATGGACAATGCCAATAAATTCAGAGTGCTTGTGTAGGGTTAGGAGGGCATTTATTTTTTTAGGCTGCCCTATCTATTATTCCTGGTAAAACACATGGGAAAATACCATAGGACGAAAATTCCACTTAGGGTTACGGTTAGGTCACCATGAACTCATAGAGCAAAATGGACAATGCCAATAAATTCAGAGTGCTTGTGTAGGGTTAGGAGGGCATTTATTTTTTTAGGCTGCCCTATCTATTATTCTTGGTAAAACACATGGGAAAATCGAATAGGAGGAAAATTCCATTTAGGGTTAGGGTTAGATCATCATGAACTTGGAGAGCAAAATGGACATTGCCAATAAATTCAGAGTGCTTGGGTATGATTAGGAGAGCATTTTCTTTTATAGACTACCCTATGTTTCCTGGTAAAATATATGGGAAAATCCATTAGGAGGAAAATTCCACTGAGGGTTAGGGTTAGGTCACCATGAACTCGGAGAGGAAAACGGACATCTCCAACAAACTCGGAATGCTTGTGTAGGGTTAGGAGGGCATTTACTTTTTTAGGCTGTCCTATCTATTATTCCTGATAAAGCACATGGGAAAATACCATAGGACGAAAATTCCACTTAGGGTTAGGTTTAGATCACCATGAACCTGGAGAGCAAAATGGACATCGGCAGCAAACTCAGACTACTTGGGTATGGTTAGGAAGGAATTTTCTTTTTTAGGCTGCCCTATCTATCTTTCGTTGTAAAACACATGGGAAAATCAAATAGGAGGAAAATTCCATTTAGGGATAGGGTTAGATCATCATGAACTTGGAGAGAAAATTGGACATTGGCAGCAAACTCAGACTACTTGTTTATGCTTAGGAAGGAATTTTCTTTTTTATGCTGCCCTATCTATATTTCCTTGTAAATCAAATGGGAAAATCCCATATGAGGAAAATTCCACTTAGGGTTAGGGTTAGGTAACAATGAACTCATAGATAAAAATTGACATTGCCAATAAACTCAAAGTGCTTGGGTATGGTTAGGAGAGCATTTTCTTTTTTGGCTACCCTATCTATCTTAAATGGTAAAACACAAGGGAAAATCCCATAGGAGGAAAATTCCACTTAGGGTTAGGGTTAGATCACCATGAACTCTCAAAGCAAAATGGAGATTACCAACAAACTTGGAGTGCTTGGGTATGGTTAGGAGTGCATTTTCTTTTTTAGGCTACCCTATCTATCTTTCGTGGTAAAACACATAGGAAAATCCCATAGTAGGAAAATAACACTTAGGGTTAGGGTTAGGTCATCTTGAATTCATAGAGCAAAATGGACATCGCCAAGAAACTCAGAGTGCTTGTGTATGGTTAGGGGAGCATTTACTTTTTTAGGCTGCACTAACTATTATTCCTGGTAAAATACATGGGAAAATCCAATAGGAGGAAAATTCCACTTAGTATTAGGTTACCATGAACTCGGAGAGCAAAACGGACATCACCAACAAACTCAAAGTTCTTTGGTATCGTTAGGAGAGCATTTTCTTTTTTAGGCTTCCCTATCTATTATTCCTGGTAAAACACATGGGAAAATACCATAGGACGAAAATTCCACTTAGGGTTACGGTTAGATCACCATGAACTTGGAGAGCAAAATGGAGATTGGGAGCAAACGCAGACTACTTGGGTATGGTTAGGAAGGAATTTTCTTTTTTAGGCTGCCCTATCTATGTTTCCTGGTAAATCACATGGGAAAATCACATAGGAGGAAAATTCCACTTAGGGTTAGATCACCAAGAACTCAAAAAGCAAAATGGACATTACCAACAAACTCGGAGTGCTTGGGTATGGTTAGGAGAGCATTTACTTTTTTAGGCTGCCCTATCTATGTTTCCTGGTAAAAAACATGGGAAAATCCCATAGGAGGAAAATTACACTTAAGGTTACGGTTAGGTCACCATGAACTCATAGAGCAAAATGGACATTGCCAATAAATTTAGAGTGCTTCGGTATGGTTAGGAGAGTATTTTCTTTTTTAGGCTACCCTATGTTTCCTGGTAAAATACATGGGAAAATCCAATAGGAGGAAAATTCCACTTAGGATTAGGGTTAGGTTACCATGAACTCGCAGAGCAAAACGGACATCACCAACAAACTCAAAGTTCTTTGGTATGGTTAGGAGAGCATTTTCTTTTTTAGGATGCCCTATCTATTATTCCTGGTAAATCACAAGGGAAAATCCCATAGGAGGAAAATTCCACTTAGGGTTAGATTTAGGTAACCATGAACCTATAGAGCAAAATAGACATTGCCAATAAATTCAGAGTGCTTGGGTATGGTTAGGAGAGCATTTTCTTTTTTAGGCTACCCTATCTATCTTTCGTGGTAAAACACATGGGAAAGTCCCCTAGAAGGAAAATTCCACTTAGGGTTAGGGTTAGGTGACCATGAACTCCTAGAGCAAAACCGACATCGCCAACAAACTCAGAGAGGTTGGGTTTGGTTAGTAGAGCATTTACTTTGTTATGCTGCCCTATCTATGTTTCCTGGTAAAATACATGGGAAAATCCCCTAGGAGGAAAATTCCACTTAGGGTTAGGGTTACGTCATCTTGAACTCATAGAGCAAAATGGACATCGCCAACAAACTTTGGAGTGCTTGTGTAGGGTTAGGAGGGCATTTATTTTTTTAGGCTGCCCTATCTATTATTCCTGGAAAAACACATGGGAAAATATCATAGGACGAAAATTCCACTTAGGGTTAGATCACCATGAACTTGGAGAGCAAAATGGACATTGGCAGCAAACTCAGACTACTTGGGTATGGTTAGGAAGTAATTTTCTTTTTTAGGCTGCCCTATCTATGTTTCCTGGTAAATCACATAGGAAAATCCCATAGGAGGAAAATTCCACTTAGGGTTAGGGTTAGGTAACCTTGAACTTATAGAGCAAAATGGACATTGCCAATAAATTCAGAGTGCTTGGGTATGGTTCGGAGAGCATTTTCTTTTTTAGGCTACCCTATCTATCTTTCGTGGTAAAATACATGGGAATATCCCCTAGAAGGAAAATTCCACTTAGGGTTAGGGTTAGGTGACCATGAACTCGTAGAGCAAAACGGACATCGCCAACAAACTCGGAGTGCTTCGCTATGGTTAGGAGAGTATTTTCTTTTTTAGGCTACCCTATTTTTCCTGGTAAAATACATGGGAAAATCCAATAGGAGGAAAATTCCATTTAGGGTTAGGGTTAGGCCACCTTGACCTCGCAGAGCAAAACGGACATGGCCAACAAACTCAAAGTGCTTCGGTATGGTTAGGAGAGCATTTTCTTTTTTAGGGTACCCTATCTATCTTTCGTGGTAAAACACATGGTAAAATCCAATAGGAGGAAAATTCCACTTAGGGTTAGGTCACCATGAACTCGTAGAGCAAAACGGACATCGCCAAGAAACTAGGAGTGCTTGTCTAGGGTTAGGGGGGCATTTCCTTTTTTAGGCTGCCCTATCTATTATTCCTGGTAAAACTCATGGGAAAATACCTTAGGACGAAAATTCCACTTAGGGTTATGTTTAGATCACCATGAACTTGGAGAGCAAAATGGACATCGGCAGCAAACTCAGACTACTTGGGTATGGTTAGGAAGGAATTTTCTTTTTTAGGCTGCCCTATCTATGTTTCCGGGTAAATCACATGGGAAAAACCCGTAGGAGGAAAATTCCACTTAGGGTTAGGTAACCATGAATTCGTAGAGCAAAATGGACATTGCCAATAAATTCAGAGTCCTTGGGTATGGTTAGGAGAGCATTTTGTTTTTTAGGGTACCCTATCTATATTTTCTGGTAAAATACATGGGAAAATCCAATAGGAGGAAAATTCCACTTAGGGTTAGGGTTAGGTCACCATGAACTCGTAGAGCAAAACCGACGTCGCCAACAAACTCGGAGAGGTTGGGTATGGTTAGGAGAGCATTTACTTTTTTAGGCTGCCCTGTCTATGTTTCCTGGTAAAATACATGGGAAAATCCGATAGGAGGAAAATTCCACTTAGGGTTAGGGTTAGGTCACCATGAACTCATAGAGCAAAATGGACAATGCCGATAAATTCAGAGTGCTTGTGTATGGTTAGGAGGGCATTTATTTTTTTAGGCTGCCCTATCTATTATTCCTGGTAAAACACATGGGAAAATACCATAGGACGAAAATTCCACTTAGGGTTACGGTTAGGTCACCATGAACTCATAGAGCAAAATGGACAATGCCAATAAATTCAGAGTGCTTGTGTAGGGTTAGGAGGGCATTTATTTTTTTAGGCTGCCCTATCTATTATTCTTGGTAAAACAAATGGGAAAATCGAATAGGAGGAAAATTCCATTTAGGGTTAGGGTTAGATCATCATGAACTTGGAGAGCAAAATGGACATTGCCAATAAATTCAGAGTGCTTGGGTATGATTAGGAGAGCATTTTCTTTTATAGACTACCCTATGATTCCTGGTAAAATATATGGGAAAATCCATTAGGAGGAAAATTCCACTGAGGGTTAGGGTTAGGTCACCATGAACTCGGAGAGGAAAACGGACATCTCCAACAAACTCGGAATGCTTGTGTAGGGTTAGGAGGGCATTTACATTTTTAGGCTGTCCTATTTATTATTCCTGATAAAGCACATGGGAAAATACCATAGGACGAAAATTCCACTTAGGGTTAGGGTTAGATCACCATGAACCTGGAGAGCAAAATGGACATCGGCAGCAAACTCAGACTACTTGGGTATGGTTAGGAAGGAATTTTCTTTTTTAGGCTGCCCTATCTATCTTTCGTTGTAAAACACATGGGAAAATCCAATAGGAGGAAAATTCCATTTAGGGATAGGGTTAGATCATCATGAACTTGGAGAGAAAATTGGACATTGGCAGCAAACTCAGACTACTTGTTTATGCTTAAGAAGGAATTTTCTTTTTTATGCTGCCCTATCTATATTTCCTTGTAAATCAAATGGGAAAATCCCATATGAGGAAAATTCCACTTAGGGTTAGGGTTATGTAACAATGAACTCATAGATAAAAATTGACATTGCCAATAAACTCAAAGTGCTTGGGTATGGTTAGGAGAGCATTTTCTTTTTTGGCTATCCTATCTATCTTTCATGGTAAAACACAAGGGAAAATCCCATAGGAGGAGAATTCCACTTAGGGTTAGGGTTAGATCACCATGAAATCACAAAGCAAAATGGACATTACCAACAAACTTGGAGTGCTTGGGTATGGTTAGGAGTGCATTTCCTTTTTTAGGGTTCCCTATCTATGTTTCCTGGTAAAAAAACATGGGAAATTCTCATAGGATTAAAATTACACTTAGGGTTACGGTTAGGTCACCATGAACTCATAAAGCAAAATGGACATTGCCAATAAATTCAGAATGCTTCGGTATGGTTAGGAGAGCATTTTCTTTTTTAGGCTACCCTATCTATCTTTCGTGGAAAAACACATAGGAAAATCCCATAGTAGGAAAATAACACTTATTGTTAGGGTTAAGTCATCTTGAATTCGTAGAGCAAAATGGACATCGCCAAGAAATTCAGAGTGCTTGTGTATGGTTAGGGGAGCATTTACTTTTTTAGGCTGCACTAACTATTATTCCTGGTAAAACACATGGGAAAATACCATAGGAGGAAAATTCCACTTAGGGTTAGGGTTAGGTGACCATGAATTCGTAGAGAAAAACAGACATCGCCAACAAACTCAGAGTGGTTGGATATGGTTAGGAGGGCATTTCCTTTTTTAGGCTGCCCTATCTATTATTCCTGGTAAAACTCATGGTAAAATATCTTAGGACGAAAATTCGACTTAGGGTTAAGTTTAGATCACGATGAATTTGGAGAGCAAAATGGACATCAGCAGCAAACTCAGACTACTTGGGTATGGTTAGGAAGGAATTTTCTTTTTTAGGCTGCCCTATCTATGTTTCCTTGTAAATCATATGGGAAAATCCCATAAGAGGAAAATTCCACTTAGGCTAGGTAACCATGAACTCATAGAGCAAAATGGATATTATCAATAAATTCAGAGTCCTTCGGTATGGTTCGGAGAGAATTTTGTTTTTTAGGCTACCCTATCTATTTTTCCTTGTAAACTACATGGGAAAATCCAATAGGAGGAAAATTTCAGTTAGGGTTAGGGTTAGGTCACCATGAACTCGTAGAGGAAAACCGACATCGCCAAGAAATTCAGAGAGGTTGGGTTTGGTTAGTAGAGCATTTACTATTTTAGGGTGCCCTATCTATGTTTCCTGGTAAAATACATGGGAAAATCCCATAGGAGGAAAATTCCACTTAGGGTTAGGGTTACGTCATCTTGAACTCGTAGAGCAAAATGGACATCGCCAACAAACTCAGAGTGCTTGGGTATGGTTAGGAGAGCATTTTCTTTTTTAGACTACCCTTTCTATGTTTCCTGGTAAAATACATGGGAAAATCCAAAAGAGGAAAATTCCACTGATGGTTAAGATTAGGTCTCAATGAACTCGTAGAGCAAAATGGACATCGCCAACAAACTCGGAGTGCTTGTGTAGGGTTAGGAGGGCATTTAGTTTTTTAGACTGCCCTATCTATGTTTCCTTGTAAATCACATAGGAAAATCCCATAGGAGGAAAATTCCACTTAGGGTTAGGGTTACGTCATCTTGAACTCGTAGAGCAAAATGGACATTGCCAATAAATTCAGAGTGCTTGGTATGGTTAGGAGAGTATTTTCTTTTTTAGGCTACCCTATGTTTCCTGATAAAATACATGGGAAAATCCAATAGGAGGAAAATTCCACTTAGGATTAGGGTTAGGTTGCCATGAACTCGGAGAGCAAAACGGACATCACCAACAAACTCAAAGTTCTTTGGTATCGTTAGGAGAGCATTTTCTTTTTTAGGCTTCCCTATCTATTATTCCTGGTAAAACACATGGGAAAATACCATAGGACGAAAATTCCACTTAGGGTTACGGTTAGATCACCATGAACTTGGAGAGCAAAATGGAGATTGGGAGCAAACGCAGACTACTTGGGTATGGTTAGGAAGGAATTTTCTTTTTTAGGCTGCCCTATCTATGTTTCCTGGTAAATCACATGGGAAAATCACATAGGAGGAAAATTCCACTTAGGGTTAGATCACCAAGAACTCAAAAAGCAAAATGGACATTACCAACAAACTCGGAGTGCTTGGGTATAGTTAGGAGCGCATTTACTTTTTTAGGCTGCCCTATCTATGTTTCCTGGTAAAAAACATGGGAAAATCCCATAGGAGGAAAATTACACTGAGGGTTAGGGTTAGGTCACCATGAACTCGAAGAGCAAAACGGACATCGCCAACAAACTTAGAGTACTTGTGTAGGGTTAGGAGGGCATATCCTTTTTTAGGCTGCCCTATCTATTATTCCTGGTAAAACCCATGGGAAAATACCTTAGGACGAAAATTCCAGTTAGGGTTAGTTTTAGATCACGATGAACTTGGAATGCAAAATGGACACCGGCAGCAAACTCAGACTACTTGGGTATGGTTAGGAAGGAATTTTCTTTTTTAGGCTGCCCTATCTATGTTTCCGGGTAAATCACATGGGAAAATCCCATAGGAGGAAATTTCCACTTAGGGTTAGGTAACCATGAACTCGTAGAGCAAAATGGACATTGCCAATAAATTCAGAGTCCTTGGGTATGGTTAGGAGAGCATTTTGTTTTTTAGGGTACCCTATCTATATTTCCTGGTAAAATACATAGGAAAATCCAATAGGAGGAAAATTCTACTTAGGGTTAGGGTTAGGTCACCATGAACTCGTAGAGCAAAACCGACATCGCCAACAAACTCGGAGAGATTGGGTATAGTTAGGAGAGCATTTACTTTTTTAGGCTGCCCTATCTATATTTCCTGGTAAAATACATGGGAAAATCCAATAGGAGGAAAATTCCACTTAGGGTTAGGTCACCATTAACTCATAGAGCAAAATGGACATTGCCAATAAATTCAGAGTGCTTGTGTAGGGTTAGGAGGGCATTTAATTTTTTAGGCTGCCCTATCTATTATTCCTTGGAAAACACATGGGAAAATACCATAGGACGAAAATTCCACTTAGGGTTACGGTTTGATCACCATGAACTTGGAGAGCAAAATGGACATTGGGAGCAAACGCAGACTACTTGGGTATGGTTAGGAAGGAATTTTCTTTTTTAGGCTGCCCTATGTTTCCTGGTAAAATACATGGGAAAATCCAATAGGAGGAAAATTCCACTTAGGGTTAGATCACCAAGAACTCAAAAAGCAAAATGGACATTACCAACAAACTCGGAGTGCTTGGGTATGGTTAGGAGAGCATTTTCTTTTTTAGGCTGCCCTATCTATTATTCCTGGTAAAACACATGGGAAAATACCATAGGAGGAAAATTCCTCTTAGGGTTAGGGTTAGGTGTCCATGAACTCATAGAGCAAAATGGACATTGCCAATAAAATCAGAGTGCTTGGATATGGTTAGGAGGTCATTTTCTTTTTTAGGCAACCCTATCTATCTTTCGTGGTAAAACACATGGGAAAATCCCATAGGAGGAAAATAACACTTAGGGTTAGGTCACCTTGACCTCGCAGAGCAAAACGGACATCACCAACAAACTCAAAGTGTTTCCGTATGGTTAGGAGAGCATTTTCTTTTTTAGGCTTCCCTATCTATCTTTCGGGTTAAAACACATGGGAAAATCCCATAGTAGGAAAATAACACTTAGGGTTAGGGTTAGGTCATCTTGAACTCGTAGAGCAAAATGGACATCGCTAACAAACTCGGAGTGCTTGCGTATGGTTAGGAGAGCATTTACTTTTTTAGGCTGCCGTATCTATTATTCCTGGTAAAACACATGGGAAAATACCATAGGAGGAAAATTCCACTTAGGGTTAGGGTTAGGTGACCATGAATTCGTAGAGAAAAATGGACATCGCCAACAAACTCAGAGTGGTTGGATATGGTTAGGAGGGCATTTCCTTTTTTAGGCTGCCCTATCTATTATTCCCGGTAAAACTCATGGTAAAATACCTTAGGACGAAAATTCGACTTAGGGTTAGGTTTAGATCACGATGAATTTGGAGAGCAAAATGGACATCAGCAGCAAACTCAAACTACTTGGGTATGGTTATGAAGGAATTTTCTTTTTTGGCTGCCCTATCTATGTTTCCTTGTAAATCACATGGGAAAATCCCATAAGAGGAAAATTCCACTTAGGCTAGGTAACCATGAACTCATAGAGCAAAATGGATATTTTCAATAAATTCAGAGTCCTTCGGTATGGTTCGGAGAGAATTTTGTTTTTTAGGCTACCCTATCTATTTTTCCTGGTAAACTACATGGGAAAATCCAATAGGAGGAAAATTCCACTTAGGGTTAGGGTTAGGTCACCATGAACTCGTAGAGGAAAACCGACATCGCCAAGAAATTCAGAGAGGTTGGGTTTGGTTAGTAGAGCATTTACTTTTTTAGGCTGCCCTATCTATGTTTCCTGGTAAAATACATGGGAAAATCCCATAGGAGGAAAAGTCCACTTAGGGTTAGGGTTACGTCATCTTGAACTCGTAGAGCAAAATGGACATCGCCAACAAACTCAGAGTGCTTGGGTATGGTTAGGAGAGCATTTTCTTTTTTAGACTACCCTATCTTTGTTTCCTGGTAAAATACATGGGAAAATCCAAAAGAGGAAAAGTCCACTGATGGTTAAGATTAGGTCTCCATGAACTCGTAGAGCAAAATGGACATCGCCAACAAACTCGGAGTGCTTGTGTAGGGTTAGGAGAGCATTTTCATTTTTCGGCTACCCTATCTATCTTTCGTGATAAAACACATGGGAAAATCCCCTAGAAGGAAAATTCCACTTAGTGTTAAGGTTAGGTTACCATGAATTCGTAGAGCAAAACAGACATCGCCAAATACTCAAAGATCTTTGGTATGGTTAGGAGAGCATTTTCTTTTTTAGGCTTCCCTATCTATTATTCCTGGTAAAACACATGGGAAAATACCATAGGACGAAAATTCCACTTAGGGTTACGGTTAGATCACCATAAACTTGGAGAGCAAAATGGACATTGAGAGCAAATGCAGACTACTTGGGTATGGTTAGGAAGGAATTTTCTTTTTTAGGCTGCCCTATCTATGTTTCCTGGTAAATCACATGGGAAAATCCAATAGGAGGAAAATTCCACTTAGGGTTAGATCACCAAGAACTCAAAAAGCAAAATGGACATTACCAACAAACTCGGAGTGCTTGGGTCTGGTTAGGAGAGCATTTTCTTTTTTAGGCTGCCCTATCTATTATTCCTGGTAAAACACATGGGAAAATACCATAGGAGGAAAATTCCTCTTAGGGTTAGGGTTAGGTGTCCATGAACTCATAGAGCAAAATGGACATTGCCAATAAAATCAGAGTGCTTGGATATGGTTAGGAGGTCATTTTCTTTTTTAGGCAACCCTATCTATCTTTCGTGGTAAAACACATGGGAAAATCCCATAGGAGGAAAATAACACTTAGGGTTAGGTCACCTTGACCTCGCAGAGCAAAACGGACATCACCAACAAACTCAAAGTGTTTCGGTATGGTTAGGAGAGCATTTTCTTTTTTAGGCTTCCCTATCTATCTTTCGGGTTAAAACACATGGGAAAATCCCATAGTAGGAAAATAACACTTAGGGTTAGGGTTAGGTCATCTTGAACTCGTAGAGCAAAATGGACATCGCTAACAAACTCGGAGTGCTTGCGTATGGTTAGGAGAGCATTTAATTTTTTAGGCTGCCGTATCTATTATTCCTGGTCTATTATTCCTGGTAAAACACATGGGAAAATACCATAGGAGGAAAATTCCACTTAGGGTTAGGGTTAGGTGACCATGAATTCGTAGAGAAAAATGGACATCGCCAACAAACTCAGAGTGGTTGGATATGGTTAGGAGGGCATTTCCTTTTTTAGGCTGCCCTATCTATTATTCCCGGTAAAACTCATGGTAAAATACCTTAGGACGAAAATTCGACTTAGGGTTAGGTTTAGATCACGATGAATTTGGAGAGCAAAATGGACATCAGCAGCAAACTCAAACTACTTGGGTATGGTTAGGAAGGAATTTTCTTTTTTGGCTGCCCTATCTATGTTTCCTTGTAAATCACATGGGAAAATCCCATAGGAGGAAAATTACACTGAGGGTTAGGGTTAGGTCACCATGAACTCGAAGAGCAAAACGGACATCGCCAACAAACTTGGAGTACTTGTGTAGGGTTAGGAGGGCATTTCCTTTTTTAGGCTGCCCTATCTATTATTCCTGGAAAAACCCATGGGAAAATACCTTAGGACGAAAATTCCAGTTAGGGTTAGTTTTAGATCACGATGAACTTGGAATGCAAAATGGACACCGGCAGCAAACTCAGACTACTTGGGTATGGTTAGGAAGGAATTTTCTTTTTTAGGCTGCCCTATCTATGTTTCCGGGTAAATCACATGGGAAAATCCCATAGGAGGAAATTTCCACTTAGGGTTAGGTAACCATGAACTCGTAGAGCAAAATGGACATTGCCAATAAATTCAGAGTCCTTGGGTATGGTTAGGAGAGCATTTTGTTTTTTAGGGTACCCTATCTATATTTCCTGGTAAAATACATAGGAAAATCCAATAGGAGGAAAATTCTACTTAGGGTTAGGGTTAGGTCACCATGAACTCGTAGAGCAAAACCGACATCGCCAACAAACTCGGAGAGGTTGGGTATAGTTAGGAGAGCATTTACTTTTTTAGGCTGCCCTATCTATATTTCCTGGTAAAATACATGGGAAAATCCAATAGGAGGAAAATTCCACTTAGGGTTAGGTCACCATTAACTCATAGAGCAAAATGGACATTGCCAATAAATTCAGAGTGCTTGTGTAGGGTTAGGAGGGCATTTAATTTTTTAGGCTGCCCTATCTATTATTCCTTGGAAAACACATGGGAAAATACCATAGGACGAAAATTCCACTTAGGGTTACGGTTTGATCACCATGAACTTGGAGAGCAAAATGGACATTGGGAGCAAACGCAGACTACTTGGGTATGGTTAGGAAGGAATTTTCTTTTTTAGGCTGCCCTATGTTTCCTGGTAAAATACATGGGAAAATCCAATAGGAGGAAAATTCCACTTAGGATTAGGGTTAGGTTACCATGAACTCGCAGAGCAAAACGGACATCACCAACAACTCAAAGTTCTTTGGTATGGTTAGGAGAGCATTTTCTTTTTTAGGCTTCCCTATCTATTATTCCTGGTAAAACACATGGGAAAATACCATAGGACGAAAATTCCACTTAGGGTTACGGTTAGATCACCATAAACTTGGAGAGCAAAATGGACATTGAGAGCAAACGCAGACTACTTGGGTATGGTTAGGAAGGAATTTTCTTTTTTAGGCTGCCCTATCTATGTTTCCTGGTAAATCACATGGGAAAATCACATAGGAGGAAAATTCCACTTAGGGTTAGATCACCAAGAACTCAAAAAGCAAAATGGACATTACCAACAAACTCGGAGTGCTTGGGTATGGTTAGGAGAGCATTTTCTTTTTTAGGCTGCCCTATCTATTATTCCTGGTAAAACACATGGGAAAATACCATAGGAGGAAAATTCCTCTTAGGGTTAGGGTTAGGTGTCCATGAACTCATAGAGCAAAATGGACATTGCCAATAAAATCAGAGTGCTTGGATATGGTTAGGAGGTCATTTTCTTTTTTAGGCAACCCTATCTATCTTTCGTGGTAAAACACATGGGAAAATCCCATAGGAGGAAAATAACACTTAGGGTTAGGTCACCTTGACCTCGCAAAGCAAAACGGACATCACCAACAAACTCAAAGTGTTTCGGTATGGTTAGGAGAGCATTTTCTTTTTTAGGCTTCCCTATCTATCTTTCGGGTTAAAACACATGGGAAAATCCCATAGTAGGAAAATAACACTTAGGGTTAGGGTTAGGTCATCTTGAACTCGTAGAGCAAAATGGACATCGCTAACAAACTCGGAGTGCTTGCGTATGGTTAGGAGAGCATTTACTTTTTTAGGCTGCCGTATCTATTATTCCTGGTAAAACACATGGGAAAATACCATAGGAGGAAAATTCCACTTAGGGTTAGGGTTAGGTGACCATGAATTCGTAGAGAAAAATGGACATCGCCAACAAACTCAGAGTGGTTGGATATGGTTAGGAGGGCATTTCCTTTTTTAGGCTGCCCTATCTATTATTCCTGGTAAAACTCATGGTAAAATACCTTAGGACGAAAATTCGACTTAGGGTTAGGTTTAGATCACGATGAATTTGGAGAGCAAAATGGACATCAGCAGCAAACTCAAACTACTTGGGTATGGTTAGGAAGGAATTTTCTTTTTTGGCTGCCCTATCTATGTTTCCTTGTAAATCACATGGGAAAATCCCATAAGAGGAAAATTCCACTTAGGCTAGGTAACCATGAACTCATAGAGCAAAATGGATATTTTCAATAAATTCAGAGTCCTTCGGTATGGTTCGGAGAAAAATTTGTTTTTTAGGCTACCCTATCTATTTTTCCTGGTAAACTACATGGGAAAATCCAATAGGAGGAAAATTCCACTTAGGGTTAGGGTTAGGTCACCATGAACTCGTAGAGGAAAACCGACATCGCCAAGAAATTCAGAGAGGTTGGGTTTGGTTAGTAGAGCATTTACTTTTTTAGGCTGCCCTATCTATGTTTCCTGGTAAAATACATGGGAAAATCCCATAGGAGGAAAATTCCACTTAGGGTTAGGGTTACGTCATCTTGAACTCGTAGAGCAAAATGGACATCGCCAACAAACTCAGAGTGCTTGGGTATGGTTAGGAGAGCATTTTCTTTTTTAGACTACCCTATCTTTGTTTCCTGGTAAAATACATGGGAAAATCCAAAAGAGGAAAATTCCACTGATGGTTAAGATTAGGTCTCCATGAACTCGTAGAGCAAAATGGACATCGCCAACAAACTCGGAGTGCTTGTGTAGGGTTAGGAGAGCATTTTCATTTTTCGGCTACCCTATCTATCTTTCGTGATAAAACACATGGGAAAATCCCCTAGAAGGAAAATTCCACTTAGTGTTAAGGTTAGGTTACCATGAATTCGTAGAGCAAAACAGACATCGCCAACAAACTCGGAGTGCTTGGGTATGGTTAGGAGGAGATTTACTTTTTTAGCCTGCCCTATCCAAAAGAAGGAAAATTCCACTTAGGGTTAGGGTTAGGTCACCTTGACCTCGCAGAGCAAAAAGGACATCGCCAACAAACTCAAAGTGCTTTGGTATGGTTAGGAGAGCATTTTCTTTTTTAGGCTTCCCTATCTATCTTTCGTGGTAAAACACATGGGAAAATCCAATAGGAGGAAAATTCCATTTATGGTTAGGGTTAGATCATCATGAACTTGGAGAGCAAAATGGACATTGCCAATAAATTCAGAGTGCTTCGGTATGGTTAGGAGAGCATTTTCTTTTTTAATCTACCCTATGTTTCCTGGTAAAATACATGGGAAAATCCAAAAGAACGAAAATTCCACTTAGGGTTAGGGTTAGGTCACCTTGACCTCGCAGAGTGAAAAGGACATCGCCAACAAACTCAGAGTGCTTGGGTATGGTTAGGACAGCATTTTCTTTTTTAGACTACCCTATCTATGATTCCTGGTAAAATACATGGAAAATCCAAAAGGAGGAAAATTCCACTAAGGGTTAGGGTTAGTTCACCATGAACTTGTAGAGCAAAACGGACATCGCCAACAAACTCGGAGTGCTTCTGTAGGGTTAGGAGGGCATTTACTTTTTTAGGCTGCCCTATTTATTATTCCTGTAAAACACATGGGAAAATACCATAGGACGAAAATTCCACTTAGGGTTAGGGTTAGATCACCATGAACTTTGAGAGCAAAATGGACATTGGCAGCAAATTCAGACTACTTGGGTATGGTTAGGAAGGAATATTCTTTTTTAGGCTGCCCTATCTATGTTTCCTGGTAAATCACAAGGGAAAATCCCATAGGAGGAAAATTCCACTTAGGGTTAGATTTAGGTAACCATGAACCTATAGAGCAAAATAGACATTGCCAATAAATTCAGAGTGCTTGGGTATGGTTAGGAGAGCATTTTCTTTTTTAGGCTACCCTATCTATCTTTCGTGATAAAACACATGGGAAAATCCCCTAGAAGGAAAATTCCACTTAGTGTTAAGGTTAGGTTACCATGAATTCGTAGAGCAAAACAGACATCGCCAACAAACTCGGAGTGCTTGGGTATGGTTAGGAGGAGATTTACTTTTTTAGCCTGCCCTATCCAAAAGAAGGAAAATTCCACTTAGGGTTAGGGTTAGGTCACCTTGACCTCGCAGAGCAAAAAGGACATCGCCAACAAACTCAAAGTGCTTTGGTATGGTTAGGAGAGCATTTTCTTTTTTAGGCTTCCCTATCTATCTTTCGTGGTAAAACACATGGGAAAATCCAATAGGAGGAAAATTCCATTTATGGTTAGGGTTAGATCATCATGAACTTGGAGAGCAAAATGGACATTGCCAATAAATTCAGAGTGCTTCGGTATGGTTAGGAGAGCATTTTCTTTTTTAATCTACCCTATGTTTCCTGGTAAAATACATGGGAAAATCCAAAAGAACGAAAATTCCACTTAGGGTTAGGGTTAGGTCACCTTGACCTCGCAGAGTGAAAAGGACATCGCCAACAAACTCAGAGTGCTTGGGTATGGTTAGGACAGCATTTTCTTTTTTAGACTACCCTATCTATGATTCCTGGTAAAATACATGGAAAATCCAAAAGGAGGAAAATTCCACTAAGGGTTAGGGTTAGTTCACCATGAACTTGTAGAGCAAAACGGACATCGCCAACAAACTCGGAGTGCTTCTGTAGGGTTAGGAGGGCATTTACTTTTTTAGGCTGCCCTATTTATTATTCCTGTAAAACACATGGGAAAATACCATAGGACGAAAATTCCACTTAGGGTTAGGGTTAGATCACCATGAACTTTGAGAGCAAAATGGACATTGGCAGCAAATTCAGACTACTTGGGTATGGTTAGGAAGGAATATTCTTTTTTAGGCTGCCCTATCTATGTTTCCTGGTAAATCACAAGGGAAAATCCCATAGGAGGAAAATTCCACTTAGGGTTAGATTTAGGTAACCATGAACCTATAGAGCAAAATAGACATTGCCAATAAATTCAGAGTGCTTGGGTATGGTTAGGAGAGCATTTTCTTTTTTAGGCTACCCTATCTATCTTTCGTGATAAAACACATGGGAAAATCCCCTAGAAGGAAAATTCCACTTAGTGTTAAGGTTAGGTTACCATGAATTCGTAGAGCAAAACAGACATCGCCAACAAACTCGGAGTGCTTGGGTATGGTTAGGAGGAGATTTACTTTTTTAGCCTGCCCTATCCAAAAGAAGGAAAATTCCACTTAGGGTTAGGGTTAGGTCACCTTGACCTCGCAGAGCAAAAAGGACATCGCCAACAAACTCAAAGTGCTTTGGTATGGTTAGGAGAGCACTTTCTTTTTTAGGTTTCCCTATCTATCTTTCGTGGTAAAACACATGGGAAAATCCAATAGGAGGAAAATTCCATTTATGGTTAGGGTTAGATCATCATGAACTTGGAGAGCAAAATGGACATTGCCAATAAATTCAGAGTGCTTCGGTATGGTTAGGAGAGCATTTTCTTTTTTAGTCTACCCTATGTTTCCTGGTAAAATACATGGGAAAATCAAAAAGAACGAATATTCCACTTAGGGTTAGGGTTAGGTCACCTTGACCTCGCAGAGTGAAAAGGACATCGCCAACAAACTCAGAGTGCTTGGGTATGGTTAGGACAGCATTTTCTTTTTTAGACTACCCTATCTATGATTCCTGGTAAAATACATGGAAAATCCAAAAGGAGGAAAATTCCACTAAGGGTTAGGGTTAGTTCACCATGAACTTGTAGAGCAAAACGGACATTGCTAATAAATTCAGAGTGCTTGGGTATGGTTAAGAGAGCATTTTCTTTTTTAGGCTTCCCTATCTATCTTTCGTGGTAAAACACATGGGAAACTCCCATAGAAGGAAAATTACACTTAGGGCTACGGTTAGGTCACCATGAACTGGCAGAGTAACATGGACATTGCCAATAAATTCAGAGTGCTTCGGTATGGTTAGGAGAGTATTTTCTTTTTTAGGCTACCCTATGTTTCCTGGTGAAATACAGGGAAAATCCAATAGGAGGAAAATTCCATTTAGTGTTAGGGTTTGGTCACCTTGACTTCGCAGAGCAAAACGGACATCGACAACAACTCAAAGTGCTTCGGTATGGTTAGGATATTATTTTGTTTTTTAGGGTACCCTCTCTATATTTCCTGGTAAAATACATGGGAAAATCCAATAGGAGGAAAATTCCACTTAGGGTTAGGGGTAGGTCACCATGAGGTAGAGGAAAACCGACGTTACCAACAAACTCGGAGAGGTTAGGTATGGTTAGGAGAGCATTTACTTTTTTAGGCTGTCCTATCTATTATTCCTGGTAAAACACATGCGAAAATACCATAGGATGAAAATTCCACTTAGGGTTAGGGTTAGATCACCATGAACCTGGAGAGCAAAATGGACATTGGCAGCAAACGCAGACTACTTGGGTATGGTTAGGAAGGAATTTTCTTTTTTAGGCTGCCCTATCTATCTTTCCTGGTAAATCACATGGGAAAATCACATAGGAGGAAAATTCCACTTAGGGTTAGGGTTAGATCACCATGAACTCATATAGCAAAATGGACATTACGAACAAACTCGGAGTGCTTGGGTATGGTTAGGAGAGCATTTACTTTTTTAGGCTTCCCTATCTATGTTTCCCGGTAAAGAACATGGGAAAATCCCATAGGAGGAAAATTACAGTTAGGGTTACGGTTAGGTCACCATGAACTCATAGAGCAAAATGAACATTGCCAATAAATTCAGAGTGCTTCGTTATGGTTAGGAGAGCATTTTCTTTTTTAGGCTACCCTATGTTTCCTGGTAAAATACATTGGAAAATCCAAAAGAAGGAAAATTCCACTTAGGGTTAGGGTTAGGTCACCTTGACCTCGCAGATCAAAAAGGACATCGCCAACAAACTCAAAGTGCTTTGGTATGGTTAGGAGAGCATTTTCTTTTTTAGGCTTCCCTATCTATCTTTCGTGGTAAAACACATGGGAAAATCCAATAGGAGGAAAATTCCATTTATGGTTAGGGTTAGATCATCATGACTTTGGAGAGCAAAATGGACATTGCCAAGAAATTCAGAGTGCTTGGGTATGATTAGTAGAGCCTTTTTTTTATAGACTACCCTATGTTTCCTGGTAAAATATATGGAAAAATCCAATAGGAAGAAAATTCCACTGAGGGTTAAGGTTAGGTCACCATGAACTCGGAGAGGAAAACGGACATCACCAACAAACTCGGAGTGCTTGTGTAGGGTTAGGAGGGCATTTCCTTTTTTAGGCTGCCCTATCTATTATTCCTGATAAAGCACATGGGAAAATACCATAGGACGAAAATTCCACTTAGTGTTAGGGTTAGATCACCATGAACTTGGAGAGCAAAATGGACATCAGCAGCAAACTCAGACTACTTGGGTATGGTTAGGAAGGAATTTTCTTTTTTAGGCTACCCTATCTATCTTTCGTGGTAAAACACATGGGAAAATCCCATAGGAGGAAAATAACACTTAGGGTTAGGGTTAGGTCATCTTGAACTCGTAGAGCAAAATGGACATCGTGAACAAACTCAGAGTGCTTGTGTATGGTTAGGAGAGCATTTACTTTTTTAGGCTGCCCTATCTATTATTCCTGGTAAAACACATGGGAAAATACCATAGGAGGAAAATTCCACTTAGGGTTAGGGTTAGGTGACCATGAATTCGTAGATTAAAACGGACATCGCCAACAAACTCAGAGTGCTTGGTTATGGTTAGAAGAGCATTTTCTTTTGTAGGCTGCCCTATCTATTATTCCTGGTAAAACTCTTGGTAAAATACCTTAGGACGAAAATTCGACTTAGGGTTAGGTTTAGATCACGATGAATTTGGAGAGCAAAATGGACATCAGCAGCAAACTCAGACTACTTGGGTATGGTTAGGAAGGAATTTTCTTTTTTAGGATGACCTATCAATGTTTCCTGGCAAATCATATTGGAAAATCCCATAGGAGGAAAATTCCACTTAGGCTAGGTAACCATGAACTCATAGAGCAAAATGGAGATTGGCAATAAATTCAGAGTCCTTCGGTATGGTTCGGAGAGAATTTTGTTTTTTAGGCTACCCTTTATATTTTCCTGGTAAAATACATGGGAAAATACCTTAGGACGAAAATTCCACTTAGGGTTAGGGTTATCTCACCATGAACTCGAAGAGCAAAACGGACATCGCCAACAAACTCAGAGTGCTTGGTTATGGTTAGGAGAGCATTTTCTTTTTTAGGCTACCATATGTATGTTTCCTGGTAAAATAAATGGGAAAATCCAATAGGATGAAATTTCCACTTAGGGTTTGGGTTAGGTCACCATGAACTTGGAAAGAAAAACGGACATCGGCAGCAAACTCAGACTACTTGGGTAGGGTTAGGAAGGAATTTTCTTTTTTAGGCTTCCCTATCTATGTTTCCTGGTAAATCACATGGGAAAATCCAATAGGAGGAAAATTCTACTTAGAGTTAAGGTTAGGTGACCATGAATTCGTAGAGAAAAACGGAAATCGCCAAGAAACTCAGAGTGCTTGGGTAAGGTTAGGAGGCCATTTACTTTTTTAGGCTGCCCTATCTTTTATTCCTGGTAAAAAACATGGGAAAATACCATAGGACGAAAATTCTACTTAGGTTTAGATCACCATGAACTTGTAGAGCAAAATGGACATCAGCAGCAAACTCAGACTACTTGGGTATGGTTAGGAAGGAATTTTCTTTTTTAGGCTGCCGTATCTATGTTTCCTTTTAAATCACAGGGCAAATCCCATAGGAGGAAAATTCCACTTAGGGATAGTGTTTGTTCACCATGAACTCCTAGAGCAAAATGGAGATTGGCAATAAATTCAGAGTCCTTCGGTATGGTTCGGAGAGAATTTTGTTTTTTAGGCTACCCTTTATATTTTCCTGGTAAAATACATGGGAAAATACCTTAGGACGAAAATTCCACTTAGGGTTAGGGTTACCTCACCATGAACTCGAAGAGCAAAACGGACATCGCCAACAAACTCAGAGTGCTTGGTTATGGTTAGGAGAGCATTTTCTTTTTTAGGCTACCATATGTATGTTTCCTGGTAAAATAAATGGGAAAATCCAATAGGATGAAATTTCCACTTAGGGTTTGGGTTAGGTCACCATGAACTTGGAAAGAAAAACGGACATCGGCAGCAAACTCAGACTACTTGGGTAGGGTTAGGAAAGAATTTTCTTTTTTAGCTGCCGTGTCTATGTTTCCTTTTAAATCACAGGGCAAATCCCATAGGAGGAAAATTCCACTTAGGGTTAGTGTTTGTTCACCATGAACTGATAGAGCAAAATCGACATTGCCAATAAACTGAGAATTCTTTGGTATTGGTAGGAGAGCATTTTCTTTTTTAGGCTACCTTATGTTTCCTGGTAAAATACATGGGAAAATCCAATAGGAGGAAAATTCCATTTAGGGTTAGGGTTAGGTCATCTTGAACTCGTAGAGCAAAATGGACATCGCCAACAAACTTGGAGTGCTTGTGTAGGGTTAGGAGGGCATTTATTTTTTTAGGCTGCCCTATTTATTATTCCTGGAAAAACACATGGGAAAATACCATATGACGAAAATTCCACTTAGGGTTAGGGTTAGATCACCATGAACTTGGAGAGCAAAATGGACATTGGCAGCAAACTCAGACTACTTGGGTATGGTTAGGAAGGAATTTTCTTTTTTAGGCTGCCCTATCTATGTTTCCTGGTAAATCACATGGGAAAATCCCATAGGAGGAAAATTCCACGTAGGGTTAGTGTTAGTTAACTATGAACTTATAGAGCAAAATGGACATTGCCAATAAATTCAGAGTGCTTGGGTATGGTTAGGAGAGCACTTTCTTTTTTAGGCTTCCCTATCTATCTTTCGTGGTAAAACACATGGGAAAATCCAATAGGAGGAAAATTCCATTTATGGTTAGGGTTAGATCATCATGAACTTGGAGAGCAAAATGGACATTGCCAAGAAATTCAGAGTGCTTGGGTATGATTAGTAGAGCATTTTTTTTCAGACTACCCTATGTTTCCTGGTAAAATATATGGGAAAATCCAATAGGAGGAAAATTCCACTGAGGGTTAAGGTTAGTTCACCATGAACTCGGAGAGGAAAACGGACATCGCCAACAAACTCGGAGTGCTTGTGTAGGGTTAGGAGGGTATTTACTTTTTTAGGCTGCCCTATCTATTATACCTGATAAAGCACATGGGAAAATACCATAGGACGAAAATTCCACTTAGTGTTAGGGTTAGATCACCATGAACTTGGAGAGCAAAATGGACATCGGCAGCAAACTCAGACTACTTGGGTATGGTTAGGAAGGAATTTTCTTTTTTAGGCTACCCTATCTATCTTTCGTGGTAAAACACATGGGAAAATCCCTTAGGAGGAAAATAACACTTAGGGTTAGGGTTAGGTCATCTTGAACTCGTAGAGCAAAATGGACATCACCAACAAACTCAGAGTGCTTGTGTATGGTTAGGAGAGCATTTACTTTTTTAGGCTGCCCTATCTATTATTCCTGGTAAAACACATGGGAAAATACCATAGGAGGAAAATTCCACTTAGGGTTAGGGTTAGGTGACCATGAATTCGTAGAGAAAAATGGACATCAGCAGCAAACTTAGAGTACTTGTGTATGGTTAGGAGAGCATTTTCTTTTTTCGGCTACCCTATCTATCTTTCGTGGTAAAACACATGGGAAAATCCCATAGAAGGAAAATTCCACTTAGGGTTAGGGTTAGGTGACTATGAATTCATAGAGCAAAATGGACATCGCCAACCCACTCGGAGTGCTTGGGTATGGTTAGGAGGCCATTTAATTTTTTAGACTGCCCCATCTATTATTCATGGTAAAACACTTGGGAAAATACCATAGGATGAAAATTCCACTTAGGGTTAGATCACCATGAACTCATAGAGCAAAATGGACATTGGTAATAAATTCAGAGTCCTTGGGTTTGGTTCGGAGAGCATTTTGTTTTTTAGGCTACCCTATCTATTTTTCCTGGTAAGATATATGGGAAAACCTAATAGGAGGAAAATTCCACTTTGGGTTAGTTCACCATGAACTCGGAGAGGAAAACGGACATCGCCAACAAACACGGAGTGCTTGGGTATGGTTAGGAGGCCATTTAATTTTTTAGACTGCCCCATCTATTATTCATGGTAAAACACTTGAGAAAATACCATAGGACGAAAATTCCACTTAGGGTTAGATCACCATGAACCTGGAGAGCAAAATGGACATCAACAGCAAATTCAGACTATTCGGGTATGGTTAGGAAGGAATTTTCTTTTTTAGGCTGCCCTATCTATGTTTCCTTTTAAATCACATGGCAAAGGAGGAAAATTCCACTTAGGGTTAGGGTTTGTTCACCCTGAACTCATAGAGCAAAATGGACATTGCCAATAAACTCAGAGTGCTTCGGTATGGATAGGAGAGCATTTTCTTTTTTAGGCTACCCTATGTTTCCTGGTAAAATACATGGTAAAATCCAATAGGAGGAAAATTCCACTTAGGGGTAGGGTTAGGTCACCATGAACTCATAGAGCAAAACAGACATCGCCAACAAACTCGGAGTGCTTGTGTAGGGTTAGGAGGGCATTTATTTTTTTAGGCTGCCCTATCTATTATTCCTGGAAAAACACATGGGAAAATACCATAGGACGAAAATTCCACTTAAGGTTAGGGTTAGATCACCATGAACTTGGAGAGGAAAATGGACATTGGAAGCAAACTCAGACTAGTTGTGTATGGTTAGGAAGGAATTTTCTTTTTTAGGGTGCCCTATCTATATTTCCTTGTAAATCACATAGGAAAATCCCATAGGAGGAAAATTCTCTTAGTGTTAGGGTTAGGTAACCATGAACTCACAGAGCAAAATGGACATTGCCAATAAATTCAGAGTCCTTGGGTATGGTTAGGAGAGCATTTTCTTTTTTCGGCTACCCTATCTATCTTTCGTGGTAAAACACATGGGAAAATCCCGTAGAAGGAAAATTCCACTTGGGTTAGGGTTAGCAGACCATGAATTCGTAGAGTAAAACGGACATCGCCAACAAACTCCGAGTGCTTGGGTATGGTTAGGAGGCCATTTACTTTTTTAGGCTGCCCTATCTTTTATTCCTGGTAAAACACATGGGAAAATAACATAGTACGAAAATTCCACTTAGGGTTAGGGTTAGATTACCATGAACTTGGAGAGCAAAATGGACATCAGCAGCAAACTCAGACTACTTGGGTATGGTTAGGAAGGAATTTTCTTTTTTAGGCTGCCCTATCTATGTTTCCTTTTAAATCACAGTGCAAATCCCATAGGTGGAAAATTCCACTTAGGGTTAGTGTTTGTTCACAATGAACTCATAGAGCAAAATGGACATTGCCAATAAACTCAGAATTCTTCGGTATTGGTAGGAGAGCATTGTCTTTTTTAGGCTACCCTACGTTTCCTGGTAAAATACATGAGAAAATCCAATAGGAGGAAAATTCCATTTAGGGTAAGGGTTAGGTCACCTTGAACTAGTAGAGCAAAATGGACATTGCCAACAAACTCAGAGTGCTTGCGCATGGTTAGGACAGCATTTTGTTTTTTAGGCTATCCTATGATTCCTGGTAAATACATGGGAAAATACAATAGGAGGAAAATTACAGTGAGGGTTAGGGTTAGGTCACCATGAACACGTAGAGCAAAATGGACATCGCCAACAAACTCTGAGTGCAAAATGGACATTGCCAATAAATTCAGAGTGCTTGGGTATGGTTAGGAGAGCATTTTCTTTTTTAGGCTACCCTATCTATCTTTCGTGGTAAAATAGATCACCATGAACTTGGAGATCAAAATGGACATCAGCAGCAAACTTAGAGTACTTGTGTATGGTTAGGAGAGCATTTTCTTTTTTCGGCTACCCTATCTATCTTTCGTGGTAAAACACATGGGAAAATCCCATAGAAGGAAAATTCCACTTAGGGTTAGGGTTAGGTGACTATGAATTCATAGAGCAAAATGGACATCGCCAACCCACTCGGAGTGCTTGGGTATGGTTAGGAGGCCATTTAATTTTTTAGACTGCCCCATCTATTATTCATGGTAAAACACTTGAGAAAATACCATAGGACGAAAATTCCACTTAGGGTTAGATCACCATGAACCTGGAGAGCAAAATGGACATCAACAGGAAACTCAGACTATTCGGGTATGGTTAGGAAGGAATTTTCTTTTTTAGGCTGCCCTATCTATGTTTCCTTTTAAATCACACGGCAAAGGAGGAAAATTCCACTTAGGGTTAGGGTTTGTTCACCCTGAACTCATAGAGCAAAATGGACATTGCCAATAAACTCAGAGTGCTTCGGTATGGATAGGAGAGCATTTTCTTTTTTAGGCTACCCTATGTTTCCTGGTAAAATACATGGTAAAATCCAATAGGAGGAAAATTCCACTTAGGGGTAGGGTTAGGTCACCATGAACTCATAGAGCAAAACAGACATCGCCAACAAACTCGGAGTGCTTGTGTAGGGTTAGGAGGGCATTTATTTTTTTAGGCTGCCCTATCTATTATTCCTGGAAAAACACATGGGAAAATACCATAGGACGAAAATTCCACTTAAGGTTAGGGTTAGATCACCATGAACTTGGAGAGGAAAATGGACATTGGAAGCAAACTCAGACTAGTTGTGTATGGTTAGGAAGGAATTTTCTTTTTTAGGGTGCCCTATCTATATTTCCTTGTAAATCACATAGGAAAATCCCATAGGAGGAAAATTCTCTTAGTGTTAGGGTTAGGTAACCATGAACTCACAGAGCAAAATGGACATTGCCAATAAATTCAGAGTCCTTGGGTATGGTTAGGAGAGCATTTTCTTTTTTCGGCTACCCTATCTATCTTTCGTGGTAAAGCACATGGGAAAATCCCGTAGAAGGAAAATTCCACTTAGGGTTAGGGTTAGCAGACCATGAATTCGTAGAGGAAAACGGACATCGCCAACAAACTCCGAGTGCTTGGGTATGGTTAGGAGGCCATTTACTTTTTTAGGCTGCCCTACCTTTTGTTCCTGGTAAAACACATGGGAAAATAACATAGTACGAAAATTCCACTTAGGGTTAGGGTTAGATTACCATGAACTTGGAGAGCAAAATGGACATCAGCAGCAAACTCAGACTACTTGGGTATGGTTAGGAAGGAATTTTCTTTTTTAGGCTGCCCTATCTATGTTTCCTTTTAAATCACAGTGCAAATCCCATAGGTGGAAAATTCCACTTAGGGTTAGTGTTTGTTCACAATGAACTCATAGAGCAAAATGGACATTGCCAATAAACTCAGAATTCTTTGGTATTGGTAGGAGAGCATTGTCTTTTTTAGGCTACCCTACGTTTCCTGGTAAAATACATGAGAAAATCCAATAGGAGGAAAATTCCATTTAGGGTAAGGGTTAGGTCACCTTGAACTAGTAGAGCAAAATGGACATTGCCAACAAACTCAGAGTGCTTGCGCATGGTTAGGACAGCATTTTGTTTTTTAGGCTATCCTATGATTCCTGGTAAATACATGGGAAAATACAATAGGAGGAAAATTACAGTGAGGGTTAGGGTTAGGTCACCATGAACACGTAGAGCAAAATGGACATCGCCAACAAACTCTGAGTGCAAAATGGACATTGCCAATAAATTCAGAGTGCTTGGGTATGGTTAGGAGAGCATTTTCTTTTTTAGGCTACCCTATCTATCTTTCGTGGTAAAATAGATCACCATGAACTTGGAGATCAAAATGGACATCAGCAGCAAACTTAGAGTACTTGTGTATGGTTAGGAGAGCATTTTCTTTTTTCGGCTACCCTATCTATCTTTCGTGGTAAAACACATGGGAAAATCCCATAGAAGGAAAATTCCACTTAGGGTTAGGGTTAGGTGACTATGAATTCATAGAGCAAAATGGACATCGCCAACCCACTCGGAGTGCTTGGGTATGGTTAGGAGGCCATTTAATTTTTTAGACTGCCCCATCTATTATTCATGGTAAAACACTTGGGAAAATACCATAGGATGAAAATTCCACTTAGGGTTAGATCACCATGAACTTGGAGAGCAAAATGGACATCAACAGCAAACTCAGACTATTCGGGTATGGTTAGGAACCAATTTTCTTTTTTAGGCTGCCCTATCTATGTTTCCTTTTAAATCACACGGCAAAGGAGGAAAATTCCACTTAGGGTTAGGGTTTGTTCACCCTGAACTCATAGAGCAAAATGAACATGGCCAATAAACTCAGAGTGCTTCAGTATGGATAGGAGAGCATTTTCTTTTTTAGGCTACCCTATGTTTCCTGGTAAAATACATGGGAAAATCCAATAGGAGGAAAATTCCACTTAGGGTTAGGGTTAGGTCACCATGAACTGATAGAGCAAAACAGACATCGCCAACAAACTCGGAGTGCTTGTGTAGGGTTAGGAGGGCATTTATTTTTTTAGGCTGCCCTATCTATTATTCCTGGAAAAACACATGGGAAAATTCCATAGGACAAAAATTCAACTTAGGGTTAGGGTTAGATCACCATGAACTTGGAGAGGAAAATGGACATTGGGAGCAAACTCAGACTAGTTGTGTATGGTTAGGAAGGAATTTTCTTTTTTAGGCTGCCCTATCTATGTTTCCTTGTAAATCACATAGGAAAATCCCATAGGAGGAAAATTCTCTTAGTGTTAGGGTTAGGTGACCATGAACTCATAGAGCAAAATGGACATTGCCAATAAAATCAGAGTGCTTGGGTATGGTTAGGAGGTCATTTTCTTTTTTAGGCAACCCTATCTATCTTTCGTGGTAAAACACATGGGAAAATCCCATAGGAGGAAAATAACACTTAGGGTTAGGTCACCTTGACCTCGCAGAGCAAAACGGACATCACCAACAAACTCAAAGTGTTTCGGTATGGTTAGGAGAGCATTTTCTTTTTTAGGCTTCCCTATCTATCTTTCGGGTGAAAACACATGGGAAAATCCCATAGTAGGAAAATAACACTTAGGGTTAGGGTTAGGTCATCTTGAACTCGTAGAGCAAAATGGACATCGCTAACAAACTCGGAGTGCTTGGGTATGGTTAGGAGAGCATTTTCTTTTTTAGACTACCCTATCTTTGTTTCCTGGTAAAATACATGGGAAAATCCAAAAGAGGAAAATTCCACTGATGGTTAAGATTAGGTCTCCATGAACTCGTAGAGCAAAATGGACATCGCCAACAAACTCGGAGTGCTTGTGTAGGGTTAGGAGAGCATTTTCATTTTTTGGCTACCCTATCTATCTTTCGTGATAAAACACATGGGAAAATCCCCTAGGAGGAAAATTCCACTTAGTGTTAAGGTTAGGTTACCATGAATTCGTAGAGCAAAACAGACATCGCCAACAAACTCGGAGTGCTTGGGTATGGTTAGGAGGAGATTTACTTTTTTAGCCTGCCCTATCCAAAAGAAGGAAAATTCCACTTAGGGTTAGGGTTAGGTCACCTTGACCTCGCAGAGCAAAAAGGACATCGCCAACAAACTCAAAGTGCTTTGGTATGGTTAGGAGAGCATTTTCTTTTTTAGGCTTCCCTATCTATCTTTCGTGGTAAAACACATGGGAAAATCCAAAAGGAGGAAAATTCCATTTATGGTTAGGGTTAGATCATCATGAACTTGGAGAGCAAAATGGACATTGCCAATAAATTCAGAGTGCTTCGGTATGGTTAGGAGAGCATTTTCTTTTTTAGGCTACCCTATGTTTCCTGGTAAAATACATGGGAAAATCCAAAAGAACGAAAATTCCACTTAGGGTTAGGGTTAGGTCACCTTGACCTCGCAGAGTGAAAAGGACATCGCCAACAAACTCAGAGTGCTTGGGTATGGTTAGGACAGCATTTTCTTTTTTAGACTACCCTATCTATGATTCCTGGTAAAATACATGGAAAATCCAAAAGGAGGAAAATTCCACTAAGGGTTAGGGTTAGTTCACCATGAACTTGTAGAGCAAAACGGACATCGCCAACAAACTCGGAGTGCTTCTGTAGGGTTAGGAGGGCATTTACTTTTTTAGGCTGCCCTATTTATTATTCCTGTAAAACACATGGGAAAATACCATAGGACGAAAATTCCACTTAGGGTTAGGGTTAGATCACCATGAACTTTGAGAGCAAAATGGACATTGGCAGCAAATTCAGACTACTTGGGTATGGTTAGGAAGGAATATTCTTTTTTAGGCTGCCCTATCTATGTTTCCTGGTAAATCACAAGGGAAAATCCCATAGGAGGAAAATTCCACTTAGGGTTAGATTTAGGTAACCATGAACCTATAGAGCAAAATAGACATTGCCAATAAATTCAGAGTGCTTGGGTATGGTTAGGAGAGCATTTTCTTTTTTAGGCTACCCTATCTATCTTTCGTGGTAAAACACATGGGAAAATCCCCTAGAAAGAAAATTCCACTTAGGGTTAGGGTTAGGTCATCTTGAACTCAAAGAGCAAAATGGACATCGCCAACAAACTTGGAGTGCTTGTGTAGGGTTCGGAGGGCATTTATTTTTTTAGGCTGCCCTATCTATTATTCCTGGAAAAACACATGGGAAAATATCATAGGACGAAAATTCCACTTAGGGTTAGGGTTAGATCACCATGAACTTGGAGAGCAAAATGGACATTGGCAGCAAACTCAGACTACTTGGGTATGGTTAGGAAGTAATTTTCTTTTTTAGGCTGCCCTATCTATGTTTCCTGGTAAATCACATGGGAAAATCCCATTGGAGGAAAATTTCACTTAGGGTTAGGGTTAGGTAACCATGAACTTATAGAGCAAAATGGACATTGCCAATAAATTCAGAGTGCTTGGGTATGGTTCGGAGAGCATTTTCTTTTTTAGGCTACCCTATCTATCTTTCGTGGTAAAATACATGGGAAAATCCCCTAGAAGGAAAATTCCACTTAGGGTTAGGGTTAGGTGACCATGAACTCGTAGAGCAAAACGGACATCGCCAACAAACTCGGAGTTCTTCGCTATGGTTAGGAGAGTATTTTCTTTTTTAGGCTACCCTATGTTTCCTGGCAAAATACATGGCAAAATCCAATAGGAGGAAAATTCCATTTAGGGTTAGGGTTAGGCTACATTGACCTCGCAGAGCAAAACGGACATGGCCAACAAACTCAAAGTGCTTCGGTATGGTTAGGAGAGCATTTTCTTTTTTAGGCTACCCTATCTATCTTTCGTGGTAAAACACATGGGAAAATCCAATAGGAGGAAAATTCCACTTAGCGTTAGGGTTAGGTCATCTTGAACTCGTAGAGCAAAATGGACATTGCCAACAAACTCAGAGTGCTTGGGTATGGTTAGGAGAGCATTTTCTTTTTTAGACTACCCTATCTATGTTTCCTGGTAAAATACATGGGAAAATCCAATAGGAGGAAAATTCCACTGAGGGTTAGGGTTAGGTCACCATGAACTCGTAGAGCAAAACGGACATCGCCAAGAAACTCGGAGTGCTTGTCTACGGTTAGGGGGGCATTTCCTTTTTTAGGCTGCCCTATCTATTGTTCCTGGTAAAACTCATGGGAAAGTACCTTAGGACGAAAATTCCATTTAGGGTTATGTTTAGATCACCATGAACTTGGAGAGCAAAATGGACATCGGCAGCAAACTCAGACTACCTGGGTATGGTTAGGAAGGAATTTTCTTTTTTAGGCTGACCTATCTATGTTTCCGGGTAAAAAACATGGGAAAAACGCATAGGAGGAAAATTCCACTTAGGCTAGGTAACCATGAACTCATAGAGCAAAATGGATATTTTCAATAAATTCAGAGTCCTTCGGTATGGTTCGGAGAGAATTTTGTTTTTTAGGCTACCCTATCTATTTTTCCTGGTAAACTACATGGGAAAATCCAATAGGAGGAAAATTCCACTTAGGGTTAGGGTTAGGTCACCATGAACTCGTAGGGGAAAACCGACATCGCCAAGAAATTCAGAGAGGTTGGGTTTGGTTAGTAGAGCATTTACTTTTTTAGGCTGCCCTATCTATGTTTCCTGGTAAAATACATGGGAAAATCCCATAGGAGGAAAATTCCACTTAGGGTTAGGGTTACGTCATCTTGAACTCGTAGAGCAAAATGGACATCGCCAACAAACTCAGAGTGCTTGGGTATGGTTAGGAGAGCATTTTCTTTTTTAGACTACCCTATATTTGTTTCCTGGTAAAATACATGGGAAAATCCAAAAGAGGAAAATTCCACTGATGGTTAAGATTAGGTCTCCATGAACTCGTAGAGCAAAATGGACATCGCCAACAAACTCGGAGTGCTTGTGTAGGGTTAGGAGAGCATTTTCATTTTTCGGCTACCCTATCTATCTTTCGTGATAAAACACATGGGAAAATCGACTTCCGGTGGTCAAAGCGGTGGAGATGGCGGCTACTTTGTAGCCGTCCTCCTGAGAAGGTGTCAGATCCGCGGAGCACAGCGTTTATCAGCTGGCCCGCGGCTCGCAATCCCCTTCCCGGGCGAAGGGAAGGGGTAGAGATCGCATGAATAGAGGTAGAACCTCTTAACTCTCCCTGGATTTTTATTTTTAGGGGGGTAGAAAGAGGGTTCCCTCGGAGTTCATTGCCTTCTCCGCCTCTCAGCTGTCTTTGTTTCTTCGGAAACAAAGCGAGACGCCGCTACCATCTCCGTACTTAAAGAAACCGTGAGTAATCTTAAACCGGA
Organism: Crotalus tigris; assembly: GCF_016545835.1. Taxonomy (NCBI): domain Eukaryota; kingdom Metazoa; phylum Chordata; class Lepidosauria; order Squamata; family Viperidae; genus Crotalus; species Crotalus tigris. The sequence goes on along the minus strand of NW_024097768.1, from coordinate 9,648 downwards.
CAGAACTGTTTAAAGGATTTTATTTATAGTTTAGCTTTATTTTATTTTTTTTAGTTTATTTAGTTTATTTAGTATCTGCTGATTTTTTTTTTTATTTTTTTGAGCTTTCTCTTTTTTTTTTGGGCGGAAAAGTGAGAGTGAAAGTAAAATGGCGTTTTGAAAGTTTTTTTTTCCTTTAAAAGACGGATCGGCTGAATTGTTGTTTAATATTGCTTTTTTTTTACTTTTTTTACTTTTTTATTCTTGGGGACTTTTAGATTGATCTTATCTTATTCTATTTTATCTTATTTTTAATTTTTTTTGGATTACTTATTTTTATTGGTATTTTTAAGAAGAAAGGAAGATAAATTAAAATGGCTTCAAAACGACAACCAGCTACTGCAGCTTCTAAAGTAACTTCTTCTCCTGCTACTTCTACTGTGCAACAACAACTTAAAATAATACCCTCAGTGCAGCAACCTAAATCTACTCCACCTTCACCTCCCCCATCTGGCACATCAGCACAAGACATTAAAGAAATAATGGTAAGTGCTGTCTCACAGTTTAGGGAGGAAATGAAACAACTTTTGGATCAGAATAAATCTGAAACTAAGGAGGAAATGAAGAAAGAGATGAAGGAGCTTTTAGAACAGAATAATGCTATTTTGAGGGATGATATACTTCTAGCTCTATCTGGAATGGCCTCAGTGGTTGTGAAGCTGGACTCCAGAGTAGAGGAAATTGAAGAAACAGTTGAACTTTTGGATTATAAATTTCAAGATATGGAGAAAAAAGTGGAGACTTCACAAGATGATATTCTTATGTTCCAGTATAGACAGATGGAATATGCTTTGAGAATAAGGGGTCTGAAAGAAGATAAAACTCAAGATTTGATGGAAATGGTGATTAATGACTTGGCTGTTATTTTGAATATTGATAAAGAAGAGTTACGTGGGGATGTGGAAAGAATTTATAGAGTTAATTCTTGGATTGCAAAACAGAGGAATTTGCCTAGAGATGTGGTGATATATTTTGCTAAGAAGTCTTTGCGAAATCAGATTCTACAAACTTTTTATAATAAAAGATTTCAGATTGCTGCCCAAGATATTATTATTTTAAAGGAAATTCCACCTAAAATTTTAAGAAGCAGAAAAGATTTTGCTTTTTTAGTAAATGAACTTAAAGCAAGACAAATGCCATTTAGATGGGAGATTCCGATGGGCATTGTTTTGAGCCATGCGGGGACACGTTATAGACTTAATACAGTTGCTAAAGCTAAGGAATTTTATAAAACGGTCCTGGGAGCAGGCTCTCCTTTGCCCATGATGCATAAAGTCTTGAGTGACAAAGAGATGGAACAGAAATCTGAAGGTACAGGGATGATGACTGCTGGACAGGTGGTATGGATGTCTCAACCAGAGGTTAAAGAACAGAGAATGACCCGTGCAGCACATAAACGTAAAGAAAAAGAACAACAGAAAAAAGAAAAAGAAAAAGAAATTGAAGAATCTACTCAGCAAATTGCTTCAGTGCCGGTGGGAGGAGCAAGACCCAAAAGCTCTGCTACATATTCATCAGCAGCAGAATTTGAGCGGATCTTCTCCAGGCTGAAGGCCAAGGGAGATGGCAAAGCTCCTGTCCTGGAATGTTAATGGATTAAACATTCCTCAAAAGAGAAAAAAAATTTACCACTATTTGAAACAACACAACAATGATATTATTTGCTTGCAAGAAACTCATATTACAGCTAAAGATCAAAAATATTTAAATAATCCTCGCTTGGGATCTCATTTTGTATCTCCCGCCCCTGGGAAGAAAGGGGGTGTGGTAATCTATGTTAAACAGAATTTATCTGCTACCTTGTTAGAATCAGATCCTTATGGAAGATATGTTATGCTTGAACTTGGTTTATATGGCAAGAAAATTCTTATTGTGGGGTTGTATGCACCAAACCAGCAACAGGAGCAATTTTATAGGTTACTACATCAGAAAATAACTTTGTTGGACTATAGATCCGTGATTTTAATGGGAGACTGGAATGGTGTCTTAGATATACAAATGGACAAAAAAGGCTCTTCTACCTTTTTTAAACAGGCTAAATTACCTAAAGCCTTTTTTGACATGAAAGAAGATGGGGAATTGAGAGACTATTGGCGTGAACGTAATCAAGAAGAAAAGGATTTTACGTTTTTCTCAGATAGACACCAATCTTTCTCAAGAATTGATTTCTTTTTGATCACAACAGATTTATACAACAGGGTGAAGAATGTAAAAATTTTTCCTAGGACATTGTCCGATCATAGTCCAGTTTGGATGGAACTGTTTGTAGAGAAGGAAGATAGGAGATCCTGGAGGGTGAATGAGAATTTATTTAAACAAGAAAAAAATGTTCATAAATTAAAGGAATGTTTAAAGGAATATTTTACTTTAAATATGAACAAGGGAACATCAATGTCAATGGTCTGGGATGCAAGTAAAGCTTTTATGCGTGGTATTTTGATAAAAATGAATAATTTGCATAGACAGAAACAGATTCAGAAACGGAAAGACTTGGAAGAGGAGATTAAATTAAAAGAGAAACTTTTAATTTCAAATCCCTTAGATGAAAAGATTAAAGGAGCTTTAAAATTGTTAAAAACACAATTTAACATGCTGATGGCTGATCAAGCTGCAACTAATTTGCTATTTATGAAACAAAATACATTTTGTAATGCTAATAAACCAGGGAGATGGTTGGCTTATCAGTTAAGAAAAAAACAGAAACAGAGGAATATAGATAAAATAAATTATAATGGTAAATTGGTTTATCAGAAAGAATTGATTAAGAAATCTTTTTTAGAATACTATCAAAAATTATATAAGGGTACCAATATTCAAATTACAGATATAAATAATTATTTAGGCAAAGTCAACTTTCCTAAATTAACAGAAGATCAGGAAAAAAAGATTAACGGTTTAATTACTAAGGAAGAAATTGTTACAGCTATTAAACAATTGAAATTGGGCAAAGCGCCGGGTACGGATGGGTTGACATCTATTTATTATAAAGCTTTAGTAGAAGAGATGATCCAACCGTTGTGTGAACTGTTTAATAATTATTACAGGGGTTAGAGATCCCTCCATCCTGGCGTAATGCATTTATATCATTGATTCCAAAAGATAGTCAAGATCTTACTTTGCCTAAAAATTATAGGCCTATATCTCTTTTAAATGTGGATTATAAAATTTTTGCAAAAATTTTAGCTAACAGGCTTATGGGGATCTTGCAGCAGTTTATACCTAGGGATCAATCGGGTTTTATAACTGGAAGGTATATGAAGAATTTAGACAAATTATTAATTTATTAGAGTATTTAGAAAAGAATAACCAAGTCTCTGCAGGCTTGATATTTTTGGATGCTGAAAAAGCCTTTGATCAAGTGATTGGCAGTTTATGCTGTGTTTAATCAAGGAGATGAATTTTGGACAAAATATATTACAAGTATTATCCAATATATATCAAAAACAGACTGCTCAAATTATTGTAAATGGGGGTTGGTCAGAGGCTTTTGTAATAGAAAAAGGAACAAGACAGGGATGCCCGTTGTCTCCGTTATTGTTTGTTTTAACACTGGAAATTTTGTTGATTAAAATTCGGGAGTCTCAAGAAATAAAAGGAATAGAAATTAATAAAAAAGAATATAAATTAAGAGCCTTTGCAGATGACTTGGTTTTTACTTTGTCTCAACCTGTTTCTTCGGTGGTGAAATTATTACAATTGATTCAACAATATGGACGTGTTTCTGGCTTTAAAATTAATAATAATAAGACCAAAATATTAGCTAAAAACATGACTAATGGTGATAAACAGGCTCTAGTTAACTTAACAGACTTTGAAATTGTTGATAAGGTAAAATATTGGGGGGTTACATTATCTGCTTCTAATGTAAAATTGTATAAAAATAATTATGAAAAGCTGTGGATGGAGGTACAGAAGGATTTAAAAAACTGGAATAATTTACAGTTATCCCTTATGGGCAGAATTGCAGTTATTAAAATGAATGTCCTGCAAAAGTTTATTTTTTTGTTCCAAATGTTACCTATCTTAAAGAACGAACGTAATTTAGATGAATGGCAAAAAGGTATTAATAAATTTGTTTGGGCAGGGAAAAAACCAAGGGTGAAACTTAAAATAATGCAAGATTTTCGTGCGAGAGGTGGACTCAAGGTACCAAATATGAAATTGTATTATGATGCTGTAGTATTGACATTGATTAGCGACTGGGTGAATTTAACAAATACAGAAATACTTCATTTGGAAGGCTGGGACCTATTTTTTGGATGGCATGCCTATTTAATATTTAATAAAAAAGTGGATTGGGTTTTTAAGTCTCATATTATAATAAACTCTTTGCTAAGAGTGTGGAGAAAGTATTATAAAAGTGACTTCAAAATACCATTATGGGATATACCTCGGCATGCCATAGAAGGTATAAGGAAAGGGGTAAATATGGACAAGGTCTCTTACGTACAGTTATTAAGATGGGATGGCCAAGACTGGCAGTTAAAATCTTTGGAAGAATTAACACATGAAAACTTAACTTATTCATGGTTCCAATATAGACAAATAGTGGATAGATGGAAGATGGATTGTAAAATGGGCTGGCTTAGAGAATATGGAATTTTTTTAAAACAAGTAAGAGATCAAAGGCCAACCCATATTAAGAGAGTTTATGGGGTTTTAGTGGAATTAGATTCAGAACTTGAACTAGTTAAAGATTGTATGATTAAATGGGCACAGAATATTGGTGAAACGATTTCAATGGATACTTGGGAACTTATTTTGATAAGAAATGTTAAATTCACACAAGCGCAAAATTTAAGAGAGAATTTTTATAAGATGTTTTATAGATGGCACCTTGACCCAAAGAAAATGTCCATTATGTACCCTAATCTACAGCCGAAATGCTGGAGAGGTGGATATTTGGATGCTACCTATTACCATATTTGGTGGACGTGTAAGCATATAAAAGCTTTTTGGATTAAGATATGGTGGAATATTCAAAGAATTTTTAAAAGAAGGGTAAAATTTACTCCGCAATTATTTTTACTAGGTATTGTTATTGACTGTGATGCTAAGGAGGTTATATTGATGTTAAATTTGATTACAGCCGCTAGGTTGTTAATAGGACAATATTGGAAGAAGGAATCTTTGCCTACTTTACAAGAATGGTTTCATAAAGTTTCGTATTTGGCAGAAATGGCAAAGATTTCGGCTTTCTTAAAGGAGCAATCTCAAGAAAAATTTTTTGCGGTATGGGAAAAATGGATAAATTTTATACAACATAATTTGGATATGGAAAAATATTATTTAGCCTTTTTATAATTTGTAATGATTGTTTTTTCTTTCTTTCTTTCTTCTTTTCTTTTTTATATATATACATTTTTAATGTATTATTATTCATATATTTTTTTTTTTTATATATATATATGCTTTATTTTTCGTCTACTTTCTTCTTTCTTCTTTCTCTCTCTCTCTTCTCTTTTTATTTTTTATTTTTTTCTTTTTTAGTATATATTATTCATTTTAAAGTTTTATGTTATGTATATTATTTCTATATATATTATTACTGTGATTTTTATTATTATTATTAATTATTTTATAAATTGCAAATGTTATTTTTAAAATATTTGTTAAATAATCCTATATTCAGTTCTGGGACGTCGGGGGGGGGGGTGGGGTGGTTGGGGAGGGGGGGGTGGATTTTTATTTGTAAAACTTTTGAAAAATTTCAATAAAAAAAAAAAAAAAAAAAAAAACACATGGGAAAATCCCCTAGAAGGAAAATTCCACTTAGTGTTAAGTTTAGGTTACCATGAATTCGTAGAGCAAAACAGACATCGCCAACAAACTCGGAGTGCTTGGGTATGGTTAGGAGGAGATTTACTTTTTTAGCCTGCCCTATCCAAAAGAAGGAAAATTCCACTTAGGGTTAGGGTTAGGTCACCTTGACCTCGCAGAGCAAAAAGGACATCGCCAACAAACTCAAAATGCTTTGGTATGGTTAGGAGAGCATTTTCTTTTTTAGGCTTCCCTATCTATCTTTCGTGGTAAAACACATGGGAAAATCCAAAAGGAGGAAAATTCCATTTATGGTTAGGGTTAGATCATCATGAACTTGGAGAGCAAAATGGACATTGCCAATAAATTCAGAGTGCTTCGGTATGGTTAGGAGAGCATTTTCTTTTTTAGGCTACCCTATGTTTCCTGGTAAAATACATGGGAAAATCCAAAAGAACGAAAATTCCACTTAGGGTTAGGGTTAGGTCACCTTGACCTCGCAGAGTGAAAAGGACATAGCCAACAAACTCAGAGTGCTTGGGTATGGTTAGGACAGCATTTTCTTTTTTAGACTACCCTATCTATGATTCCTGGTAAAATACATGGAAAATCCAAAAGGAGGAAAATTCCACTAAGGGTTAGGGTTAGTTCACCATGAACTTGTAGAGCAAAAAGGACATCGCCAACAAACTCGGAGTGCTTCTGTAGGGTTAGGAGGGCATTTACTTTTTTAGGCTGCCCTATTTATTATTCCTGTAAAACACATGGGAAAATACCATAGGACGAAAATTCCACGTAGGGTTAGGGTTAGATCACCATGAACTTTGAGAGCAAAATGGACATTGGCAGCAAATTCAGACTACTTGGGTATGGTTAGGAAGGAATATTCTTTTTTAGGCTGCCCTATCTATGTTTCCTGGTAAATCACAAGGGAAAATCCCATAGGAGGAAAATTCCACTTAGGGTTAGATTTAGGTAACCATGAACCTATAGAGCAAAATAGACATTGCCAATAAATTCAGAGTGCTTGGGTATGGTTAGGAGAGCATTTTCTTTTTTAGGCTACCCTATCTATCTTTCGTGGTAAAACACATGGGAAAATCCCCTAGAAAGAAAATTCCACTTAGGGTTAGGGTTAGGTCATCTTGAACTCAAAGAGCAAAATGGACATCGCCAACAAACTTGGAGTGCTTGTGTAGGGTTCGGAGGGCATTTATTTTTTTAGGCTGCCCTATCTATTATTCCTGGAAAAACACATGGGAAAATATCATAGGACGAAAATTCCACTTAGGGTTAGGGTTAGATCACCATGAACTTGGAGAGCAAAATGGACATTGGCAGCAAACTCAGACTACTTGGGTATGGTTAGGAAGTAATTTTCTTTTTTAGGCTGCCCTATCTGTGTTTCCTGGTAAATCACATGGGAAAATCCCATTGGAGGAAAATTTCACTTAGGGTTAGGGTTAGGTAACCATGAACTTATAGAGCAAAATGGACATTGCCAATAAATTCAGAGTGCTTGGGTATGGTTCGGAGAGCATTTTCTTTTTTAGGCTTCCCTATCTATCTTTCGTGGTAAAACACATGGGAAAATCCCCTAGAAGGAAAATTCCACTTAGGGTTAGTGTTAGGTCATCTTGAACTCAAAGAGCAAAATGGACATCGCCAACAAACTTGGAGTGCTTGTGTAGGGTTAGGAGGGCATTTATTTTTTTAGGCTGCCCTATCTATTATTCCTGGAAAAACACATGGGAAAATATCATAGGACGAAAATTCCACTTAGGGTTAGGGTTAGATCACCATGAACTTGGAGAGCAAAATGGACATTGGCAGCAAACTCAGACTACTTGGGTATGGTTAGGAAGTAATTTTCTTTTTTAGGCTGCCCTATCTATGTTTCCTGGTAAATCACATGGGAAAATCCCATTGGAGGAAAATTTCACTTAGGGTTAGGGTTAGGTAACCATGAACTTATAGAGCAAAATGGACATTGCCAATAAATTCATAGTGCTTTGGTATGGTTCGGAGAGCATTTTCTTTTTTAGGCTACCCTATCTATCTTTCGTGGTAAAATACATGGGAAAATCCCCTAGAAGGAAAATTCCACTTAGGGTTAGGGTTAGGTGACCATGAACTCGTAGAGCAAAACGGACATCGCCAACAAACTCGGAGTTCTTCGCTATGGTTAGGAGAGTATTTTCTTTTTTAGGCTACCCTATGTTTCCTGGTAAAATACATGGGAAAATCCAATAGGAGGAAAATTCCATTTAGGGTTAGGGTTAGGCCACATTGACCTTGCAGAGCAAAACGGATATGGCCAACAAACTCAAAGTGCTTCGGTATGGTTAGGAGAGCATTTTCTTTTTTAGGCTACCCTATCTATCTTTCGTGGTAAAACACATGGGAAAATCCAATAGGAGGAAAATTCCACTTAGCGTTAGGGTTAGGTCATCTTGAACTCGTAGAGCAAAATGGACATTGCCAACAAACTCAGAGTGCTTGGGTATGGTTAGGAGAGCGTTTTCTTTTTTAGACTACCCTATCTATGTTTCCTGGTAAAATACATGGGAAAATCCAATAGGAGGAAAATTCCACTGAGGTTTAGGGTTAGGTCACCATGAACTCGTAGAGCAAAACGGACATCGCCAAGAAACTCGGAGTGCTTGTCTAGGGTTAGGGGGGCATTTCCTTTTTTAGGCTGCCCTATCTATTGTTCCTGGTAAAACTCATGGGAAAATACCTTAGGACGAAAATTCCACTTAGGGTTATGTTTAGATCACCATGAACTTGGAGAGCAAAATGGACATCGGCAGCAAACTCAGACTACCTGGGTATGGTTAGGAAGGAATTTTCTTTTTTAGGCTGACCTATCTATGTTTCCGGGTAAAAAACATGGGAAAAACGCATAGGAGGAAAATTCCACTTAGGGTTAGGTAACCATGAATTCGTAGAGCAAAATGGACATTGCCTATAAATTCAGAGTCCTTGGATATGGTTAGGAGAGCATTTTGTTTTTTAGGGTACCCTATCTATATTTTCTGGTAAAATACATGGGAAAATCCAATAGGAGGAAAATTCCACTTAGGGTTAGGGTTAGGTCACCATGAACTCATAGAGCAAAATGGACAATGCCAATAAATTCAGAGTGCTTGTGTAGGGTTAGGAGGGCCTTTATTTTTTTAGGCTGCCCTATCTATTATTCCTGGTAAAACACATGGGAAAATCGAATAGGAGGAAAATTCCATTTAGGGTTAGGGTTTGTTCACCCTGAACTCATAGAGCAAAATGAACATGGCCAATAAACTCAGAGTGCTTCAGTATGGATAGGAGAGCATTTTCTTTTTTAGGCTACCCTATGTTTCCTGGTAAAATACATGGGAAAATCCCATAGGAGGAAAATTCCACTTAGGGTTAGGGTTAGGTAACCATGAACTTATAGAGCAAAATGGACATTGCCAATAAATTCAGAGTGCTTGGGTATGGTTCGGAGAGCATTTTCTTTTTTAGGCTACCCTATCTATCTTTCGTGGTAAAATACATGGGAATATCCCCTAGAAGGAAAATTCCACTTAGGGTTAGGGTTAGGTGACCATGAACTCGTAGAGCAAAACGGACATCGCCAACAAACTCGGAGTGCTTCGCTATGGTTAGGAGAGTATTTTCTTTTTTAGGCTACCCTATTTTTCCTGGTAAAATACATGGGAAAATCCAATAGGAGGAAAATTCCATTTAGGGTTAGGGTTAGGCCACCTTCACCTCGCAGAGCAAAACGGACATGGCCAACAAACTCAAAGTGCTTCGGTATGGTTAGGAGAGCATTTTCTTTTTTAGGCTACCCTATCTATCTTT
>NW_024097767.1:0-8895 GCF_016545835.1 Crotalus tigris | reverse complement strand
CATATTGACCTAACCCTAACCCTAAGTGGAATTTTCCCCGTATGGTATCTTCCCATGTATTTTACCAGGAAACATAGATAGGGCAGGCTAGAAAGGTCAGTGTCCTCCTAAGCATACCCAAGCTGTCTGAGTTTGTTGACGAGGTCTATTTTGTTCTATGAGTTCATGTTGACCTAACCCTAACCCTAAGTGTATTTTTTCCTGTATGGTATCTTCCCATGTATTTTACCAGGAGACCTATATAGGGCAGGCTAGAAAAGTCAGTGTCCTCCTAAGCATACCCAAGCAGTCCAAGTTTGTTGGCGATGTCCATTTTGCTCTATGAGTTCATGTTGACCTAATCGTAACCGTAAGTGGAATTTTCCCCCTGTGGGATTTTCCCATGTGTTTTACCAGGAAACATAGATAGGGCAGGCTAGAAAGGTCAGTGTCCTCCTAAGCATACCGAAGCAGTCCGAGTTTGTTGGCGATGTCCATTTTGCTCTATGAGTTCATGTTGACCTAACCCTAACTCTAAGTGGAATTTCCCCCCTAAGGGATTTTTCCATGTATTTTACCATGAAAAATAGGTAGGGCAGGCTTGAAAGGTCAGTGTCCTCCTAACCATACCCAAGCTCTCTGAGTTTGTTGGTGATATCCATTTTGCTCTATGAGTTCATGTTGACCTAACCCTAACCCTAAGTTGATTTTTCCCTGTATGGTATCTTCCCATGTATTTTACCAGGAGACATATATAGGGCAGGCTAGAAAAGTCAGTGTCCTCCTAAGAATTTCCAAGCACTCCGGGTTTGTTGGCGATGTCCATTTTGCTCTATGAGTTCATGTGGACCTAACCCTAACCCAAGTGGAATTTTTCCCCTATTTGATTTTTCCATGTATTTTACCATGAAAAATAGGTAGGGCAGGCTTGAAAGGTCAGGGCCCTCCTAATCATACCCAATCCCTCCAAGTTTGTTGGCAATATCCATTTTGCTCTCTGGGTTCATGTTGACCTAATCCTAACCATAAGTGGAATTTTCCCCCTCAGGGATTTTCCCATTTGCTTTCCAGGAAACATAGATAGGGCAGGCTAGAAAAGTCAGTGTCCTCCTAACCATACCCAAGCTCTCTGAGTTTGTTGGTGATATCCATTTTGCTCTATGAGTTCATGTTGACCTAACCCTAAACCTAAGTGGAATTTTCCCCCTATGGGATTTTCCAATGTATTTTACCAGGAAATATAGATAGGGCAGGCTAGAAAAGTCAGTGTCCTCCTAACCATACCCAAGCTCTCTGAGTTTGTTGGTGATGTCCATTTTGCTCTATGAGTTCATGTTGACCTAGCCCTAACCCTAAGTGGAATTTCCCCCCTATGGGATTTTCCCATGTATTTTACCAGGAAACATAGATAGGGCAGGCTAAAAAGGTCAGTGTCCCCCTAAGCATACCCAAGCAGTCCGAATTTGTTGGTGATGTCCATTTTGCTCTATGAGTTCATGTTGACCTAACCCTAACCCTAAGTGTATTTTTCCCTGTATGGTATCTTCCCATGTATTTTACCAGGAGACATATATAGGGCAGGCTAGACAAGTCAGTGTCCTCCTAAGCATTCATGTTGACCTAACCCTAACCCAAGTGGAATTTTTCCCCTATATGATTTTTCCATGTGTTTTACCATGAAAAATAGGTAGGGCAGGCTTGAAAGGTCAGTGCCCTCCTGATCATACCCAAGCCCTCCAAGTTTGTTGGCAATATCCATTTTGCTCTATGGGTTCATGTTGACCTAATCCTAACCGTAAGTAGAATTTTCCCCCTATGGGATTTTCCCATTTGCTTTCCAGGAAACATAGATAGGGCAGGCTAGAAAAGTCAGTGTCCTGCTAAGCATACCGAAGCAGTCCGAGTTTGTTGGCGATGTCCATTTTGCTCTATGCGTTCATGTTGACCTAACCCTAACCCTAAGTGGAATTTCCCCCCTATGGGATTTTCCCATGTGTTTTACCAGGAAACATAGATAGGGCAGGCTAGAAAGGTCAGTGTCATCCTAAGCATACCGAAGCAGTCCGAGTTTGTTGGCGATGTCCATTTTGCTCTATGAGTTCATGTTGACCTAACACTAACCCTAAGTGTATTTTTCCCTGTATGGAATCTTCCCATGTATTTTACCAAGAGACATATATAGGGCAGGCTAGAAAAGTCAGTGTCCTCCTAACCATACCCAAGCTCTCTGAGTTTTTTGGTGATATCCATTTTGCTCTATGAGTTCATGTTGACCTAACCCTAACCCTAAGTGTAATTTTCCCCCTATGGGATTTTCCCATGTATTTTACCAGGAAATATAGATAGGGCAGGCTAGAAAAGTCAGTGTCCTCCTAAACATTTCCAAGCACTCCGAGTTTGTTGGCAATGCCCATTTTGCTCTATGAGTTCATGTTGACCTAACACTAACCCTAAATGGATTTTTCCCTGTATGGTCTCTTCCCATGTATTTTACCAGGAGACATATATAGGGCAGGCTAGAAAGGTCAGTGTCCTCCTAAACATTTCCAAGCACTCCGAGTTTGTTGGCAATGCCCATTTTGCTCTATGAGTTCATGTTGACCTAACCCTAACTCTAAGTGGAATTTTTCCCCTATATGATTTTTCCATGTATTTTACCATGAAAAATAGGTAGGGCAGGCTTGAAAGGTCAGTGCCCTCCTAATCATACCCAATCCCTCCAAGTTTGTTGGCAATATCCATGTTGTTCTCTGGGTTCATGTTGACCTAATCCTAACCATAAGTGGAATTTTCCCCCTATGGGATTTTCCCATTTGCTTTCCAGGAAACATAGATAGGGCAGGCTAGAAAAGTCAGTGTCCTCCTAACCATACCCAAGCTCTCTGAGTTTGTTGGTGATGTCCATGTTGCTCTATGAGTTAATATTGACTAACCCGAACCCTAGTGGAATTTCCCCGTTATGTATCTTCCCATGTATTTTACCAGGAAACATAGATAGGGCAGGCTAGAAAGGTCAGTGTCCTCCTAAGCATACCCAAGCAGTCCGAGTTTGTTGGCGATGTCCATTTTGCTCTATGAGTTCATATTGACCTATCCCTAACCCTAAGTGTATTTTTCCCTGTATGGTATCTTCCCATGTATTTTACCAGGAGACATATATAGGGCAGGCTAGAAAAGTCAGTGTCCTCCTAAGCATTCATGTTGACCTAACCCTAACCCAAGTGGAATTTTTCCCCTACATGATTTTTCCATGTATTACCATGAAAACTGGTAGGCAGGCGAAAGGTCAGTGCATCTAATCCTACCCAAAAGCCCCCAAGTTTGTTGGCAATATCCATTTTGCTCTATGGTTCATGTTGACCTCATCCTAACCGTAAGTGGAATTTTCCCCCTATTGGATTTTCCATTCTGTCTGTCAGGAAACATAGATCGGCAGGCTAGAAAAGTCAGTGTCATCCTACGCATACCCAAGCAGTCGAGTAGTTTGGTTGGCGATGTCCATTGGCCTAGAGTTCAGTGAACCTAACTAACCTAAATGGAAAGTTCCCCACTATGGGATTTTCCCATGGTTTTACCAGAAACATAGATAGGGAGGCTAGAAAATCCAGGTCGCTAAGCATACCCAAGCAGTCCGAGTTTGCTGCGATGTCCATTTTGCTCTATGAGTCATGTTGACCCTAACCCTAACCCTAAGTGGAATTTCCCCCCTATGGGATTTTCCCATGTGTTTTACCAGGAAACATAGATAGGGCAGGCTAGAAAGGTCAGTGTCCTCCTAAGCATACCGAAGCAGTCCGAGTTTGTTGGCGATGTCCATTTTGCTCTATGAGTTCATGTTGACCTAACCCTAACTCTAAGTGGAATTTCCCCCCTAAGGGATTTTCCCATGTATTTTACCAGGAAACATAGATAGGGCAGGTTAGAAAGGTCAGTGTCCTCCTAAACATTTCCAAGCACTCCGAGTTTGTTGCCAATGCCCATTTTGCTCTATGAGTTCATGTTGACCTAACACTAACCCTAAGTGTATTTTTCCCTGTATGGAATCTTCCCATGTATTTTACCAAGAGACATATATAGGGCAGGCTAGAAAAGGCAGTGTCCTCCTAAGCATTCATGTTGACCTAATCCTAAACGTAAGTGGAATTTTCCCCCTATGGGATTTTCCCATTTGTTTTACCAGGAAACATAGATAGGGCAGGCTAGAAAAGTCAGTGTCCTGCTAAGCATACCCAAGCAGTCCGAGTTTGTTGGCGATGTCCATTTTGCTCTATGAGTTCATGTTGACCTAACCCTAACCCTAAGTGGAATTTTCCCCGTATGGTATCTTCCCATGTATTTTACCAGGAAACATAGATAGGGCAGGCTAGAAAGGTCAGTGTCCTCCTAAGCATACCCAAGCTGTCTGAGTTTGTTGACGATGTCTATTTTGTTCTATGAGTTCATGTTGACCTAACCCTACCCCTAAGTGTATTTTTCCCTGTATGGTATCTTCCCATGTATTTTACCAGGAGACATATATAGGGCAGGCTAGAAAAGTCAGTGTCCTCCTAAGCATACCCAAGCAGTCCTAGTTTGTTGGCGATGTCCATTTTGCTCTATGAGTTCATGTTGACCTAATCGTAACCGTAAGTGGAATTTTCCCCCTGTGGGATTTTCCCATGTGTTTTACCAGGTAACATAGATAGGGCAGGCTAGAAAGGTCAGTGTCCTCCTAAGCATACCAAAGCAGTCCGAGTTTGTTGGCGATGTCCATTTTGCTCTATGAGTTCATGTTGACCTAACCCTAACCCTAAGTTGATTTTTCCCTGTATGGTATCTTCCCATGTATTTTACCAGGAGACATATATAGGGCAGGCTAGAAAAGTCAGTGTCCTCCTAAGAATTTCCAAGCACTCCGGGTTTGTTGGCGATGTCCATTTTGCTCTATGAGTTCATGTGGACCTAACCCTAACCCAAGTGGAATATTTCCCCTATTTGATTTTTCCATGTATTTTACCATGAAAAATAGGTAGGGCAGGCTTGAAAGGTCAGTGCCCTCCTAATCATACCCAAGCCCTCCAAGTTTGTTGGCAATATCCATTTTGCTCTATGGGTTCATGTTGACCTAATCCTAAACGTAAGTGGAATTTACCCCCTATGGGATTTTCCCTTTTGTTTTACCAGGAAACATAGATAGGGCAGGCTAGAAAAGTCAGTGTCCTCCTAACCATACCCTAGCTCTCTGAGTTTGTTGGTGATGTCCATTTTGCTCTATGAGTTCATGTTGACCTAACCCTAAACCTAAGTGGAATTTTCCCCCTATGGGATTTTCCAATGTATTTTACCAGGAAATATAGATAGGGCAGGCTAGAAAAGTCAGTGTCCTCCTAACCATACCCAAGCTCTCTGAGTTTGTTGGTGATGTCCATTTTGCTCTATGAGTTCATGTTGACCTAACCCTAACCCTAAGTGGAATTTCCCCCCTATGGGATTTTCCCATGTATTTTACCAGGAAACATAGATAGGGCAGGCTAAAAAGGTCAGTGTCCTCCTAAGCATACCCAAGCAGTCCGAATTTGTTGGTGATGTCCATTTTGCTCTATGAGTTCATGTTGACCTAACCCTAACCCTAAGTGTATTTTTCCCTGTATGGTATCTTCCCATGTATTTTACCAGGAGACATATATAGGGCAGGCTAGAAAAGTCAGTGTCCTCCTAAGCATTCATGTTGACCTAACCCTAACCCAAGTGGAATTTTTCCCCTATATGATTTTTCCATGTGTTTTACCATGAAAAATAGGTAGGGCAGGCTTGAAAGGTCAGTGCCCTCCTGATCATACCCAAGCCCTCCAAGTTTGTTGGCAATATCCATTTTGCTCTATGGGTTCATGTTGACCTAATCCTAACCGTAAGTAGAATTTTCCCCCTATGGGATTTTCCCATTTGCTTTCCAGGAAACATAGATAGGGCAGGCTAGAAAAGTCAGTGTCCTGCTAAGCATACCGAAGCAGTCCGAGTTTGTTGGCGATGTCCATTTTGCTCTATGCGTTCATGTTGACCTAACCCTAACCCTAAGTGGAATTTCCCCCCTATGGGATTTTCCCATGTGTTTTACCAGGAAACATAGATAGGGCAGGCTAGAAAGGTCAGTGTCATCCTAAGCATACCGAAGCAGTCCGAGTTTGTTGGCGATGTCCATTTTGCTCTATGAGTTCATGTTGACCTAACACTAACCCTAAGTGTATTTTTCCCTGTATGGAATCTTCCCATGTATTTTACCAAGAGACATATATAGGGCAGGCTAGAAAAGTCAGTGTCCTCCTAACCATACCCAAGCTCTCTGAGTTTGTTGGTGATATCCATTTTGCTCTATGAGTTCATGTTGACCTAACCCTAACCCTAAGTGGAATTTTCCCCCTATGGGATTTTCCAATGTATTTTACCAGGAAATATAGATAGGGCAGGCTAGAAAAGTCAGTGTCCTCCTAAACATTTCCAAGCACTCCGAGTTTGTTGGCAATGCCCATTTTGCTCTATGAGTTCATGTTGACCTAACACTAACCCTAAATGGATTTTTCCCTGTATGGTATCTTCCCATGTATTTTACCAGGAGACATATATAGGGCAGGCTAGAAAGGTCAGTGTCCTCCTAAACATTTCCAAGCACTCCGAGTTTGTTGGCAATGCCCATTTTGCTCTATGAGTTCATGTTGACCTAACCCTAACTCTAAGTGGAATTTTTCCCCTATATGATTTTTCCATGTATTTTACCATGAAAAATAGGTAGGGCAGGCTTGAAAGGTCAGGGCCCTCCTAATCATACCCAATCCCTCCAAGTTTGTTGGCAATATCCATTTTGCTCTCTGGGTTCATGTTGACCTAATCCTAACCATAAGTGGAATTTTCCCCCTATGGGATTTTCCCTTGTATTTTAGCAGGAAATATAGATAGGGCAGACTAGAAAAGTCAGTGTCCTACTAAGCATACCCAAGCAGTCCGAGTTTGTTGGCGATGTCCATTTTGCTCTATGAGTTCATATTGACCTAACCCTAACCCTAAGTGGAATTTTCCCCGTATGGTATCTTCCCATGTATTTTACCAGGAAACATAGATAGGGCAGGCTAGAAAGGTCAGTGTCCTCCTAAGCATACCCAAGCAGTCCGAGTTTGTTGGCGATGTCCATTTTGCTCTATGAGTTCATATTGACCTAACCCTAACCCTAAGTGTATTTTTCCCTGTATGGTATCTTCCCATGTATTTTACCAGGAGACATATATAGGGCAGGCTAGAAAAGTCAGTGTCCTCCTAAGCATTCATGTTGACCTAACCCTAACCCAAGTGGAATTTTTCCCCTACATGATTTTTCCATGTATTTTACCATGAAAAATAGGTAGGGCAGGCTGAAAGGTCAGTGCCCTCCTAATCATACCCAAGCCCTCCAAGTTTGTTGGCAATATCCATTTTGCTCTATGGGTTCATGTTGACCTAATCCTAACCGTAAGTGGAATTTTCCCCCTATGGGATTTTCTCATTTGCTTTCCAGGAAACATAGATAGGGCAGGCTAGAAAAGTCAGTGTCCTCCTAAGCATACCCAAGCAGTCCGAGTTTGTTGGCGATGTCCATTTTGCTCCATGAGTTCATGTTGACCTAACCCTAACCCTAAGTGGAATTTCCCCCCTATGGGATTTTCCCATGTGTTTTACCAGGAAACATAGATAGGGCAGGCTAGAAAAGTCAGTGTCCTGCTAAGCATACCCAAGCAGTCGAGTTTGTTGGCGATGTCCATTTTGCTCTATGAGTTCATGTTGACCTAACCCTAACCCTAAGTGGAATTTCCCCCCTATGGGATTTTCCCATGTGTTTTACCAGGAAACATAGATAGGGCAGGCTAGAAATGTCAGTGTCCTCCTAAGCATACCGAAGCAGTCCGAGTTTGTTGGCGATGTCCATTTTGCTCTATGAGTTCATGTTGACCTAACCCTAACTCTAAGTGGAATTTCCCCCCTAAGGGATTTTCCCATGTATTTTACCAGGAAACATAGATAGGGCAGGTTAGAAAGGTCAGTGTCCTCCTAAACATTTCCAAGCACTCCGAGTTTGTTGGCAATGCCCATTTTGCTCTATGAGTTCATGTTGACCTAACACTAACCCTAAGTGTATTTTTCCCTGTATGGAATCTTCCCATGTATTTTACCAAGAGACATATATAGGGCAGGCTAGAAAAGTCAGTGTCTCCAAGATTCAATGTTGACCTAACCCTAACCCTAAGTGGAATTTCCCCCCTATGGGATTTTCCCATGTGTTTTACCAGGAAACATAGATAGGGCAGGCTAGAAAAGTCAGTGTCCTGCTAAGCATACCCAAGCAGTCCGAGTTTGTTGGCGATGTCCATTTTGCTCTATGAGTTCATGTTGACCTAACCCTAACCCTAAGTGGAATTTTCCCCGTATGGTATCTTCCCATGTATTTTACCAGGAAACATAGATAGGGCAGGCTAGAAAGGTCAGTGTCCTCCTAAGCATACCCAAGCTGTCTGAGTTTGTTGACGATGTCTATTTTGTTCTATGAGTTCATGTTGACCTAACCCTAACCCTAAGTGTATTTTTCCCTGTATGGTATCTTCCCATGTATTTTACCAGGAGACATATATAGGGCAGGCTAGAAAAGTCAGTGTCCTCCTATGCATACCCAAGCAGTCCAAGTTTGTTGGCGATGTCCATTTTGCTCTATGAGTTCATGTTGACCTAATCGTAACCGTAAGTGGAATTTTCCCCCTGTGGGATTTTCCCATGTGTTTTACCAGGTAACATAGATAGGGCAGGCTAGAAAGGTCAGTGTCCTCCTAAGCATACCAAAGCAGTCCGAGTTTGTTGGCGATGTCCATTTTGCTCTATGAGTTCATGTTGACCTAACCCTAACCCTAAGTTGATTTTTCC
>NW_024097766.1:0-2261 GCF_016545835.1 Crotalus tigris | reverse complement strand
AGGACTCAAATGTTTATCCACCAATGCACAAAGTATGAACAGCAAACAGGGTGAACTAGAAATTCAGGTTAATGAGGGCAGATACGATATTGTTGCCATTACGGAAACATGGTGGGATGAAACTCACACATGGAACACACAGATAGAGGGATTTAAATTATTTAAAAGAAACAGACCAAATAAAAGAGGAGGTGGAGTTGCTCTCTATATAAGAAATAACTACATCTCCACAGAAATAGAGTACAACAATGATAAAAACTGTCTTGAATGCATTTGGGTCAATATAAAAGGGGGGGGCAAATGACATTGCCATAGGTGTATACTACAGACCACCCAACCAAACAGAGGAAATAGATGAACTTTTTGCCAGTCAGCTAACTAAGGTATGTAGGAAGCACATCACAATAGTAATGGGGGACTTTAACTACCCTGAAATCAACTGGGAGACAAACTCCGCACCAAGTGGAAGATCAAACAGGTTCCTGGCAAACCTAGCAGACAACTTTGTCTCCCAAAAAGTAGAGAAGGGAACTAGGGGATTAGCCATCTTGGATCTAATTCTCACTAACAGAGATGAAATGATAGACGGTGTTGAAGCCATAGGAACCCTAGGAGGAAGTGATCATGCAATATTAGAATTCAACATTATAGAAGCACAACCAATAGAACACAGTCAAACTAGAGTCTTGGACTTCAAGAGAGGTAATTTCAATAAACTTAGAGAGGGCTTGGGAAGGATTCCATGGATGAGAATCCTCAAGGGGAAAACAACTCAAGAAGCTTGGGAAAATTTGAAAAATGAGATAATAAAAGCACAGTCTAGCACAATACCAACAAAGAGGAAAAATAACAGCTCTCAAAAGAAACCAGCATGGCTGCATAAAGAACTCTCTGACAAATTGAAAGATAAAAAGGACAAGTACAGAAAGTGGAAAGAGGGGAACATAACTAAGTAGAAATATCAGCAAATAGCCCGAGCCTGCAAAGATGAAGTGAAGAAAGCCAAGGCTCAAAATGAACTAAGGCTTGCGACCAAAGTCAAAAATAACAAAAAAAGCTTCTTTCAACATGTAAAAAACACGAAAAAAGTGAAGGAAACGATTGGTCCATTAGTGGGTGGAAGTGGCAAGAAGGTGACAAACAACAGGGAGAAAGCAGAACTATTTAACTCGTGTTTTGCATCTGTCTTTACACAAAGGGAAAAAACAGACCAACCTATTAAAAATACTGCCATAAAAAACAAAACAGAACCACAAGTTAAGATAGGCAAGAAAATGGTTAGGGAGCACCTGTCCAGCCTAGATGAGTTCAAATCGCCAGGACCAGATGGATTACACCCCAGAGTTCTCAAGGAACTGGCAGATGTGATATCGGAGCCACTGAACTATATTTTTCAAAGATCATGGAACACAGGGGAACTACCAGAGGACTGGAAAAGAGCTGATGTAGTTCCCATAAGCTCCACAAAAAAGGAAACAAAAAAGAGTAACAAATGGAATCAGGGGAATGACAGACTGATCAGCCCGACCTCCAACCTGAGGAAGATCCTGGGAAAAAGATAATCAAACAACGAATCACGACGAACACCTGATGGCAAACCAAACATTACGTAAAAGGCCAACAGGTTTGTCAAAAATAGATACATGCCAGACAAATCATTGCATCTTTGGACCAAGTGACAAAATTAGTGATCAGAGGAATGCTGTGGAAAAATTTACTGGGGGGTGGGGGGGGGTGGGGGGGACTTCAATAAGGCATTTGTTAAAGTAGATCAAACCATACTACGTGACAAGATAGAAAAATGTGGCGGGAGACAGAAACCACACCGATATCCGTAGCTGGCTGACCGGCCGTACTCAGCGAGTGGTCCTCAATGGAACTGCATCTATATGGAGGGAAGTGTGTAGTGGGGTGCCCCAGGGCTCTGTTCTGGGACCAGTACTCTTCAACATCTTCATCAACGATTTGGATGAAGGGATAGATGGGGAACTCATCAAATTTGCAGATGACACCAAGCTGGCAGGAATAGCCAAAACTCCAGAAGACAGGCTTCAGGTACAGAAGGATCTGGACAGACTTGAACACTGGGCACTAACTAACAAAATGAAATTCAATGGTGAAAAAAGCAAGGTTCTACATTTAGGCAAGAAAAACCAAATGGACAAGTACAGCATAGGTGGCACCATGCTCAATAGTAGTAACTGTGAGAGGGACCTCGGAGTCCTAGTAGACAATCACTCAAATATGAGCCAGCAGTGTGC
>NW_024097765.1:0-62856 GCF_016545835.1 Crotalus tigris | reverse complement strand
AATGTTGACACTGAAGTTTTAGAAAATCCACCAATCTGCATGTTGCTTTAATATATAGAGATTTTTTTTTTTTAAAAAAACAAGATAATATTGGAATTCTCATTCTACTTCCTTGGTTCTGAGTTGGAGATATAAGTTGGGGATCAAACCCATTCAATGAAACCTTATTTCTAAATATGCTTGGCATTATGACGTATAGCTCACTGAAGTTGGTGAACCTTACATCATCAGTTACATAAACGTATACATAAACTAGGGTCACGTTGTTGGTATGTTTTTTGTAGAGCAACACAACCTAGCCTGGTAGAAGTAGTCCTCGACTTGGTGGGATTCAAATATGTGAACAACTGGTTCTCTGTGTGGATGCTGCTTCCGGAAGTCCATTCTGGGCCTGGGCAACAAAAATTTAGCTCCTGGTTCTGCCGAAGTGGTGCGAACCGGCTGAATCCCACCACGGACTTATGACCACAGTTGGAAGCAGAATTTCCATTGCTAAACAAGAAGGTTGTTAAATGAGTTGATTTTATGACTTTTTTTGCCATGGTTGTTAAGTGAATCACTGAAGTGGATAAGCAAGTTATGTGATTTCCCCCATTTACTTTGCTTGTCAGAAGCTGGCTAGAAAATAACAAATTATGATCACATGGCCCCAGAATACTACAACTGTGGTAAATACATGTCAGTTGCTAAGTGCTCAAATTTTGCTCATGTTACCATAGAGATGCTAAAAGTCATAAGTGTGAGAATTAGTCATAAGTCACTTTACTCATGTCATTGTAACTTCAAACAGTCACTAAACAAATGCTGTAAGCTGAGGATTACCTGCATTTCTACAGTACAGAGGAGCCAGGAATTGACTGTCCCTATGTTTTGGGAGCTGATGAGTACTAATTTGGGGGTGCTGCCTGCTCTGAAGACTGACTCTGGATATAATGGTTGCTCCTTATTCCCCAGCTAGAAACCAACTGCTCTGGAACCTTTTTTTTTTTATTTTCTCATAGATAATGAGGCAGGATGCACCAAAATAGGTCAGAAAATGCAAGTCCTTGATCTGAAACACTCCATAACTTGAGCTGGGCTTGATGGCATGGTTATGGAAAAAAGAACCTGGACAAAGGTAGTGTCACAGGAAAACCTGCTGCTTGTCTAATTCTGATCTTTGGAGGAAAATAACCAAAGAAAGAAGCAACCTAGAACTGGTAGGGGGGAGGAACGGAGCAGCCAGCAGCCAGCCAACATCTGTGCGCTACCCACAGCCGACCCTCGTGTGCCTCCGGAATCCCAAAGATCAGCTGGGTTTTGGAGAGGCTGCCTCTCACCACAGCCGCCTCTCCCTTGTTACTGGACACTGGGGAATCCTGAAGACCAGCTGGGCATCAGAGACGGGCCAGCTGGGCGTCAGGGAGACCGCTTCCTACCACAGCCACCTCTCCCGTGTTGCTGGCCACCGGGGAGGAGGCTGGCTAGGATGCCTAACTGCTGGGTGTGGGGGACATCACCTGATGCTGTTGGGCCCACTGCTGGCAGTGAGGGAGGGCACCAGTTGCCGTGCAAAGCTACTGAACTCCAGAGGGGATGCCTGACGCCTTCACGTACTGCGGAGGCCACTCCCAGTGCTGACTTTCATTTTGCATGCATTAAATTCTTGTTGGTCATTTTATTCCTGTGTTCCTGGAGTTTGTTTTCAGCAGACAGAGGACATTTGACACTAAGGCAGTGTTTCTCAACCTTGACCATTTTAAGGCATGTGGACTTCAACTCCCAGAATTCAACAGCCAGCATTGCTGGCTGGGGAATTCTGGGAGTTGAAGTCCACATGCCTTAAAATGGTCAAGGTTGAGAAACACTGCACTAAGGAGAAACTTCCTGACAGTTAGAACAATTAATCAGTGGAACAACTTGCCTCCAGGAGCTTGAATGCTCTCACACTGGAAGTTTTTAAGAAGAGACTGGACAGCCATTTGTCCAAAATGGTATAGGGTTTCCTGACTGAGCAGGGGGTTGGACTAGATGACCTACAAGGTCCCTTCCAACTTTACTACTACTACTACTACTACTACTACTACTACTACTACTACTACTACTACTATTATTGTTGTTGTTGTTGTTGCAATAGCATTTAAGCTTATGTATTGCCTCATAATGTTCACAGCCCTCTCTAAGTGGTCAGCCTATTGTCCCCAACAATCTGGCTCCTCATTTTACTGACCTCGAAAGGATGGGAGGCTGAGTCAACCTTGAGCAGGGTCAGGATCGACCTCCTGGCAGTGGATAGAGTTAGCCTGCAATTCTGCATTCTAACCTCTGCGCCACCAGGGCTCTACATGCATTTGTAAACATGATTTCAGGTGGTATATTGGGAGCCCATATATTTTCCATTAGGTCATAGGAGTTTGTGTGTGTCTGTCTATCTTCTTTCAGGTGGAGCTACAAGACAAGAGATATTGATGTGAATAGTTTCATTTCAATTGAAAGCGCTTGCCCCTTCAGTGATTTCACAGTGCCAGGAATCAATTGGGAATGGGATAAAATATGCAGTACTTGAGAGAAGTCAATCCAAGAAGCATTACTTTAATTCCCTGTTTCGTTTCTTTAGTGAAAATTGGCTACGTTTGGGCATGTGTAACATATACTTTTTAAAATTAAGAGTGTCTTTGAGGGGTTGCCCCTTGGATTTATTAATTCATTTATGGTATTCTTGATAGGCTCTTAGAAAAATATTTTTGGAATCTAGCCCAGAAGCTTCCTCTTTCACTGGATGTCGGCTTAGATTTAAGTTTGCGAAATCACACATGATTTGGTAGAATGCATATCAGATTTCTCTTGTTATGAGAGCCAGCATAGTGCAGATGTCAGGATGCTGAACCAGGGTTGAGAATAGTCAGGTTTAAGTCCCTTCTCAGCCACTGGGTGAGTCACTGGGTGACTTTGGGCCTCTTGGTCTAGCCTACCGCACAGGGTTGTTGTTGGGAGAAAAATATCAGGAGGGAGCATATGTATGTCACTTTGAGCCCTTGAAGGAAAAGCAAAATACAAATCTAGCCATTTTTCACAAAATATAAGTAATCAAAGAGCGCTCCCTTTGGACTGTCCATATTAATGGCAGACTCAAGGACAGTTTCCAGCAGCTCTGGAAAGTATTCTCCTTTTTATTAGAGATCAGTATATAAATAGTGTAAATTATTGCTGCTGTTGTTATTGTTGTCTCCCCCCCCCCTTTTGTCCCATTTTGCCAGTTATGTTTGCTGATGTTTAATAAACATACACACACACACACCAACACATTCTAGCGGAATTAATCAACGTGTTGTTCTTGTTCTGATCTGTACATCAGGACTGACTGGGAATGTACTGGGTATGGTTAAACTGGAAATTATCCATAGTAATCTTCCAACAATATATATTTTGCAGATAGGGAGGAACGTGATTTCTCAGTGATGGAGATTTTGTACTTTGACCCCAAAATGATCAAAATGGATTAATGAATAATATCTTTGTTAATATTTGTGTTCGTGTCTACATCATGGCTAAGTAAAACTGCTTAGATTTGTTTAAAAAATTCTTTTCAAATCTGCCCCAAAATTAAAGCAGCTGTAGGCAGTTTGATGCTTCCCTATGATAGTCTGTAGTAGACTAATCCTGTTGTCAACTTAAATCTTGGAGCAACTCAAATAAGAACTGTTTTTGCTCTCAGATTGCAAATGCAGCCAGAAGCATGCCAGATCCTAAACCCCAGATCTTCAACTGGAATTGAAATTAGGCTGATTGAAAATCACTTCAGGGCTTTTGGAGAAGAATCTTAATTGCTTTCCTTCTTGGTATGGAAAAGACCGACTTGTATCTGCTCTAGCAATGAGTTAGATATGTAGTGCCATAGTTCTTTTGCTTAAAAAAAGTTTCTAGGAGAAAATTCTTTTTTTTTTCATGTCTCTTGATTGTCCATCTGGCAGGCATAGTCTTAAATATCAAATATTGTCTCGCCTTTTGAGTATCTTGTTTTTTGTGTAGCAATAAGAGAAAATAAAAAAATAAGGAGAAATAAGGAGAAAAGGAAATGAAAAAAGAAAAAAATAGAAAGGGAAGGGGAAAAAAGAAAAGGGGAAAAAGATAATAATAATAATAATAATAATAATAATAATAATAATAATAATAATAATAATAATCTGTAATACCATCAAACATCCACATCTGCCTATCCCAGGTCCTGGGTAAGGACTCGATAGGTAGACAAAATGCCAAATCCAGTCTGAACATCTGGCTGACTGTGCGATGATCAATAATAATAAAAAAGTTGGAAGGGATCTTGGAGGTCATCTGGTCCAACCCCCTGCTCAGGCAGGAAATCCTATACCATTTCATACAAATGGTCGTCTAGTCTCTTCTTAAAAACTTCCGGTGTTGGAGCATTCACCGCTTCTGGAGGCAGGTTGTTCCATTGGTTAATTGTTCTGTCAGGATGTTTCTCCTTAGTTCTAGGTTGCTTCTCTCCTTGATTAGTTTCCATCCGTTGCTTCTTGTCCTGCCTCCAGGTGCTTTGCAGAATAGCTTGACTCCCTCTTCTTTGTGGCAGCCCCTGAGATATTGGAACACTGCTATCATGTCCCCCCTCGTCCTTCTCTTCATTAAACTAGACATACCCAAATCCAGCAGCGGTTTCTTATATGCTTTAGCCTCCAGTCCCCTAATCATCTTTGTTGCTCTTCTCTGTACTCTTTCTAGAGTCTCAACATCAATTTATAGTATATGGCCACCCATCTCAAATGTATGATTCTGAATGATCATATAATTATATGCTGAAATATAATACCTATAGAAATATGCTGTCTTTAGATTTTGGATCTTCAGGGGGAAATGAGTCTAGACTGGTTCTCAGAGGGTTAAGTCAACAAGGACTTGGGGGGGGGGGAGTTAATTAGTTCCTTCCCTATATGCAAACAGACAGTCTGTTACAGTCTGCCTCTACCGATTGATAAGAAGACACTGAAGCCTGAAAAAATGGCTGGGTAAGATTCAAGTTGGAAATTTGGGAGAAAAAAAAATATCTTATTCCCCTCCTTCTTTATTGTTGACAACTTATCTATTCAGCCATTTTGTAGCGATGGCTAAAAAAATGGATCAATTTGTATCTGAAAAAGCAGCTGGGAAAGTTTGACTTGAAAAGGAACAGAGGAAAAATAATGAGATTGTGATAAGCTGGAGTTTATGATATATTTGGAGTTATGATATATTTGCTTGAAGTTTTATTTTGTAGTTCTTTGAAAAAGAAGCAGTTGTAGTTATATTCATTTTTCTCTTATCTGTTCTTTGAATGTAGGATGATCTGCATATGGTTGATTATAGTCTATAATTCTTGTAGGTGGTGTGCTGAAAACTAGTTTGGTGTGGTTAAGGCAGTGGAGGAAGGAAGGAAGGAAGGAAGGAAGGAAGGGAGGGAGGGAGGAAGGAAGGGAGGAAGTAAGTAAGTAAGTAAGTAAGTAAGTAAGTAAGTAAGTCTATTGGATCTGATTTTGGACAGGGATTGTTGTGCATTGGCACCTGCAGGCTCTTTCTGTTGTTGTCAGCAAGTCCTTCTACTGGTGTGTGAATAGCTTCTTGATGCACTTAAGAAAAGCCTGCACCACCTTTCAATCCATTGCTGTTGTGACAATCAAAGTTCTCATGAAGGCTAAGGAATTCTGGGAGTTGAAGTCCACAAGTCTTAAAGTTGCCATGTTTGGAAACCCATACTGTATAGGTTTAACACAGGTGATCCTCAGTTAATGGCCCCTTGCTCAGCAACTGTGCAAAGTTAAAATGGGGCTGAATAAGGGTATTTCTGATTAACCTTCAAAGTTTGGGTGGTCACATCATTCCATGGTCACTGTAGCAAGCTAACTCAATGGGGAAGCTGGAAGGAAGGTTGCAAATGGCAACCATGCAATATTGCAGTTTAACAACGGTGTGGGATTCACTTAACAGCAGCAGCTGGAAGTGCTAGTACTTCCCTTGCTAAGCAGCACGGTCACATGACACTGGACTTTATGACTGCATTGCTTAGAATGGAAGCTGTGGTCCCAATTACCCTCATTAACTGAGGACTACCTGCACATAAACTTTCACTTTATTCAAATCAGTGCTCACACCTCTATTATGGCTTGAATAATCCTACATTCACACTTGAGGTTGCTGCAGATAACTGTGCAAATAGATGGGAAGGGTTTTCTGTCTGCATGGCCTGGATGTTCTGTCAATATATCATTTTGCTAGTGAAGCTCTATGTCTGTTGACAAAGGCCCTTCAACTACTATCACGCCAATGCTCTTGATAGTTCTGCCCCTTGAAAAGTCATTAAAAAAAAAAGAGCACAGGTGATGGGTATTATTCTTCCCAACCACCAAGAACAGAATTGAACATAAGTAAGGTGACCAAGCTCCTCCTTTTGTAAGTTCTGTCCTCTCTTGAAAAGTGTCCTTCTACATGTCCTCCTTTTCGATATTTGAAGACTAATCTGTAAATCTCCGTATTCGATCAATGCCGATCCGATCCGTTGCGTGTGATGTGACGTATTTGTATTTGACATGACAAGGTTCAGTATAGTGTGGTGAGATGTGATTATGAGGTGCATGTGCTCTGCACAGAAATGTTTTGAAAGTGCACCGCACGCAAGTGGCTTTCTTTTTACCGAAACACGACACAGCACACACGCATGCATTAGACTCACTTTTTTTCCTTCAACTTATTTGTGTCCCCCTTCTCATTGTAAAAAAGTTGGTCACCTTAACACAAGGAATTATTAACTAAGCGTGAAATAAACAAAAAATGGTAGCCCTGTGGTATTCCATCATTTTTGGCCATTGATTTGCTAGAATCCCCATATTAAATCCTGCTCAATTTTATTAGTGGCACTGAGACATCCATTTCTTGATTTCCGTAATTCAGTTAGCTCCTTTCTATTTTTTTCTCCCTTAAATGAGATAAAATCTTTTACCTAGATAGATTTTTATCTGCAAAGTGTAATATATAGGAAATTCCGCTTTCTGTAAAATAAACAAACAAACGGCCCGACTCATAAAGATTTCATAGTACAGCACAAGACTTATTTATGATAAGTGATGTTAAGAATCATTAATCAATCTGGTTTGTATTTCTAAAAAAAAATGTGGTAGAAGGATATATGACAGGTTATCACACTGGCTGAGCACCATAGTGTTACTGACAAGTGCTTGAATTTTGGCTAGCATAATTTCCTGTCAAGATTTAAGGCTCAGTTGAGAAATCATTCACAAGGTTTTGTGTATTGTGTACTGGAGTGATTCAACAGTCTGGGTATTTTAAAGAGTAATATGTTGACAGCAAAAACAGGTCTCTAAATAAATTTGGAACTCAAGACATGTGTTTTGGATTTATTTACTATATGTGTGCTTAATCCTTCTCAACTGATGTTTACCAAACGAACCTATTTATAATAGCAATCCAAGGATAGCTGGTGCCACATAGATTAGCGGAGGTGTCTTCCATCTAGCACCAGGAAGTTGAAACAGAAATTACTTTTTCATAATAGATTTATATTAAAAAAAGTATTTTCTTTGTGGCAGTTAAATAGCCTATTATGCCTGAGGCATTTGAGCTTGCATCCCTTTCTTTTCAGTTACTGTCTTTTGTAAGTAAGATTATAGGTAGGATTTATAGATAGGATTCT
Organism: Crotalus tigris; assembly: GCF_016545835.1. Taxonomy (NCBI): domain Eukaryota; kingdom Metazoa; phylum Chordata; class Lepidosauria; order Squamata; family Viperidae; genus Crotalus; species Crotalus tigris. Next base: position 55,178 of record NW_024097765.1, on the reverse strand, counting down.
TGTTAAGCAAATTTATTTTTAGGGAAAGGTCATGCTATAAAAGAAGCACAAGTATAAACTTCAAATAGAGATGTAGATCTGTATAAATCCAATCTGTCTTGTGTCTGATTTAGCAGGGAGAGTGTTCTTTTTTCTTTAACCGATATGCAAAAAAAAAAAAAAAAAAAGATTTTAAAATATTTACAAAACTATTAAAAATCCATATTAACATTTGCTTTCTGGAACACAAAGTTTTTGTTATTTCTCAGATTTATACCCTTGCAAAACCTTTAATACTCATGTTCTTGATGTCATTCTATCAAAATGTAAATATCCTTGATTTTATTCTGTTATTTTTAAACACATCCCTCCCAAACAAATATTAAGAAGCTGCTTTTAATAATGGTGTGGTAGATTTGATTTCACAGATCTTGCAAAGCTTCTTGCTAGAAATTTGTGGCAATTTTTTTTGCATTCTTAACTTCAGAAGTCCCAATTGCTCAGTGACATCTCAGTAATGAATCCATAATAGATTTTTCAAACATTATGGTCACACATATTAATTTGAAGAAACCTAACAGCTTTCTTTTATTAACAATAGCAATAGCACTTAGACTTATATACTGCTTCACAATGCTTTGCAGCCCTCTCTAAGCAGTTTACAGAGTCAGCATATCATCCCCAACAATCTGGGTCCTCATTTTACCGACCTTGGAAGGATGGACGGCTGAGTCAACCTTGAATCTGTGAGGATCGAACTCCTGGCAATGAGTTGAATTAACCTGCAATACCGCCTTCTAACCACTGCGCCACCACAGCTCCTTATTACATGGTAAGTTGCTATTGGCTTTATCTTGTTCAGCCTATACCTCCTGAGGAATTTGCATGTATAATCTCTATTATTATCAGATAATCTCTATTTCCTTTTGCTCTGAACTGAGTACATCACTATTTTTATATTATTATTGGGCTCTCTCAGAAATCAACATAAGAAGGGTGTCCAGTTATATACATGACTATAATGGGTATTCTTTTAAGCTTGATTTGAGATCTGGGTTCAGATCTTTCCACAGCTGTTAATATCCCTGATAGTTCTGACAGCCTGCTATTTTTCAATGTAAATGTAGCCATAGGGGTGTTTTATCGAGAAATTAAGATATTTCTCATGGAGACCTTAGTGAGTTTCATGAAGAATAGCAGAACTGAAACAGCCTATTTATATTCCAATGCCTGGCATAAAATACAATCTCTCTTGTATTTCAGTTCTATCCAACTGAGTACAAGAGACCTAATACTTGTATTTGTTTTCAAATTCTCTTTAGAGGAAATCCAAGCATTTTGCTTCTAATGCTGAGACTGACACTGGAATAATTATTGTGTTCAGTCCTTGCCTACATTGCTGTTTCTAACATCATCATGCAAGTCTGTACATATAAATTTTAAATAGGCTCTGACAATTCCCGTTGCTTTTTAAGAAATTATGTCTCTATGGCTTATACAGGGAAATTTGAAAAAAACAACAGGAGAATAAACTGTAATGTCTTATTAAAGGGCACATTCATTTTAATAAGGAAGCTTCATTGCAAGCAAGTGCAAATCATATATTTCATTCTCAGTCATTTCAGGATTTGAGGAGTCATCTGGGCTTCACATAATGAGAAAAGAAAAAGAACAAAAGTGTTGTATTGAAGCAGTAGGCTGGCTTTGATCACTACATTTCAATATCTGTGTGCACTTCATTCCGTTTTAGACAAATCTAGCTGCGGGTAAATAGCAGAAGCCTAACCCTAACCACAGCCGAGTCCAAAATTTCTGTTGCTAAATGAGACAGTTGTTAAGTGAGTTTTGCTCCATTGTACAATCTTTCTTGCTACAACTGTTAAGTGAATCATCATAGTTGTTAAATTAGTAACAAGGTGGATCTGGCTTCCGCATTGACTTTGCTTGTCAGAAGATTACAAAAGGGGATCACGTGACCCCGGTACACTGCAACCATCGTAAATACAAACCAGTTTCCAAGAATCTGAATTTTGATCATGTGACCACAGGGATCATTAGTGTGAAAAATGATCATAAGTCACTTTTGTCAATGCTGTTGTAACTTCGAACAATCACTAAATGGATAGTTGTAAATTGAGGACTTCCTGTAGAGTTATATGGTCACTCCAGTTGAGTGTGATCTATAGGTAAGTGTCCATAGTTTATTGCTCTTACTTGGGAGTAACTCCACTCTACTCAGTTGAACCTACTTTGCAAGGGGGATCCAATATCTGAGGTGGTCCTTCTCCTCAGTGAATATTAAGAAATAATGTATGACTAGTGCAGATTGAATCTTTTGCAATGTAATATCCTCCACATATACTAGAACCACAATTTCTAGAATGTTTAATGGAGTGGGTTACACAAGTTTGGAATTACAGATGCACTTTTCAGAACAGTTTTCTGAATTAACCAGAAAACTTAAAGAGTCTACTGCAAGCATGTTAGCACCTGACAGTGACCATGAATCAATTAATTATGTGTTTTGTTTTTTATTAGATGAATAAAATTTTATTAAATGTTTCCCTCAGCAACGTCAATGTCAGTGAAATCACTGAAGTCAGTGGGTTTATTCTTGAGCAAGTGAGCAGGGGTGCAAATTTATACATTGAAGTCAGTGAGGCTTATTTCAAAGAGGAAATATGTCAGATTGAGCCATTAATTCTTGAGTTTTTGAGGAAAATTGGCCAGTGAATTACAGGTGAGAGAAACAGCTGTGCTTCTGTTTGAAGTACTTGATACCACAGAAGAAACACAACTTGTTATGTCAAGGCAGTCGGCATGGGTTCAAAAACCTTGTTGAAGTCAAGCAATGTGGCTGGTTTGCTTTTTTCAGGTAGTTTCAAAGGCACACTTTGTATAAGCCTTTGCTGGAGGGAATCAACTCTTCAAGCTTTATGGAACCCCATTAAACACCTACTCCAGATGGCCTTGGCTACTGAATCATAAATACTGTTCTTAATTGGATTTTTTTTCCAGCAAGATAGACACCTGTTGCTTGTCATTCAGGTCACCTCCTTGTAAAATGAAAAAAGTAGTCAGAAAGGGCATGAGAAACAATATCTGTGGCTCGTTTAAGGTGGATAAGGCAAATTGTAAATAATTTAAGGTTTACTGATTTTTTTTTTAAAAAAATAACCCATTCCTCACTGAATGGAAGATAGAATTGGATACTTGAAATACATGGAGTAGTTAGACTGTAAAGCATTAGGCAGCAGTCCAGCCCCAAAGCTACTTCATGTTCCTATCTTTCAACATTGGCTCTTAATATTTCCATCACATTAATTCTTCTAACTTTGAGATAGGCAACTTTTTTTCAGGCAGAGGGTTATACCTGGCTTTTGATCCTTTATGTACAAGTAGTTTACAAAGATATCGGAATGATTTGCTAACTTCAAACTGCCCCCAACACCACAAACACGCACACACACACACACACACACACACACACACCAAGCCAAAATGGAAGGCTGAATGGGTGATTTACCACTGAGATGATCTGATCTGCCATTGTACATCCACTTATTTTACTACTTCAGTAGCATAACATGCTAAAAGCCTGATATGATGTGCTTTCTGCTCTACTGCAGAGGTCCCCAACTTTTTGGGCACCAGGGACCGGTTCCGTGGAGAAAGGTTTTTCCATGGACCGGAGTGCGTGATTTTGTATGCTGCCTGCATCCCACAAATGGGACTTTGCTTGTTTGTGTGGACCGTTTGGTGGCATGCTGCGGCCAGGTACTGGTCCACGGACCGGGGGTTGGGACCCCTGCTCTACTGTACTTATGTTTGTGTTGGGTTTCAGCAGGCAAGCAGTTGTATGAGCTGTGGTGGCACAGTGGTTAGAATGAAGTATCACAGGCTAATTCTGCTGACTGTCAGCAGTTCAATTCTGATCGGCTCAAGGTTGACTCAGTCTTTCATCCTTTCAAGGTTGGTAAAATGAGGAGCCAAATTGTTGGGAGCAATATGATGACCCTGTAAACTGCTTAGAAAGGGATGTGAAGCACTATGAAGCGATATATAAGTCTAAGTGCTATTGTTAATGCTATTATACAGTATATGAGAAGAGAAAACAGCAGCCTGGGGGCATTTGATTGTAAAGGAAGGAGTGAAGAACTAGGCACTTATTGGCTTATAAAGAGAGAGACCCATGAAAGGGGGGAAAGGGGATAAGTCATTTAAAAGATCAGTCAAGCTTCACTGAAATCCACCCAGTAGTGCAGACAAAACATAACAAGGGACAGCTTTGGATGCTGGCGGGCTACATGTAGACTGTTCCCAAAACATTTTTATTTATAATAGGACAGCCAAATCTAGGTTGTTATTGGACACCTTTGTACAGGATGGGCCTTAGAGCTGGACTATCAAATGTCAATAGGGTCAGGATAAAAAAAAGAAAGTAGTTTAAAAGTTATCCCCTTCTTCACATGAAAAAATGTACAAGTTAGTGGTAACCTTTACAGGACTTTGAGGCCTGCAGCCTCAGGGTGAGGACCCCTGTTTTAACATCCTGCAGTGACTCTTGCATTTTTCAAAGCACTATTTCACTCTGACTTTGTGGCACTAAGGTAGGTAAGGCAGGTTGTGTCCATGGAATGTGTGAGCCTGGAATTGCAATGTGATGGCTCTAGTTTCCCTTTGTTGTGACTCATTGTATCTTAACAACACATCTTCTCTCTCTCTGGATTTATGTGCAATTCCTTAACTGTGGAGCCATGCCACATACTTATAGTGGGTTCTCGGTGACCAGGTTATTTGGTTACAAATGAACATTTGCACGTTGAGCAAAGCAATTTTATTTAATAGAAGCATTTAGAAACCACACCATGAACTGTGCTTCAGAGGACTGTCATTATAAAGCAGCCTTAATCGAAACAAACTAAATTTAAAAAGGAAAGAGAAATTATTAAAATTTAGAGAACTGCAGAATAGCCTTTTGAAATACAAACCTTCAAAGGTAATTTAAAAAAGAAGAAAAAATACATATGCATATAATACCCAATAACATTGCCCTGTTAGAAGCAGAATTGTACATAAAGTCTGCAATTACCACTTCACTATCACATCTAATAAATATCAGCAGTCCCATCAAGGTATTTTAATTGTGTATTTGTAGAGGGGCGTATCCAAAATACTTTTAAATCACTCTGCTTCTTGAAATTTCAGCAGGGTTTATGCATTGCCTTTACCCTGGAGATAGGCATTCTGGGAAACACAAAAAGTCAGAGAGTGATCTCATTGTATGATGATTTATTATAGTACTTTATGAAAGGCATTCAAGGTTTCAGAGTTTCTGCCTTGTTCATCTTCACCATTTCCTTGCAATATTTATTATTCTAATCCACAGTTATGGCATAGCTCAAGGTCACCACAGAATTTACAAGTGAGTGGGGATTTCAATCCATTTCTCTCTAGCAAAAAAATGCAACATCAGTTATTCATCGTGTTAGCGTTTGCAGCTGAAAAAAGTGGAAACGGTGCCTTAGAGACCCAAATTATCATGTACCAAAGGAACTCTCTAACACTTGGCAGCTTATATACCAGCTAGTTCTCTGTATTCATTCTTCTTGGTAGAGGTCCCTTTAGGCTACCTTTAAATAGTTTGATAGTGGCAGTGAAAAACTAATGTTCTAGCAGTTCTAGGCTGCCTTTTCACATTACCCCAGGCCAGAATGTATTTGTATACAATTTCTAGGTTCATATTATTATTTTTTTGTATATGTGTGTATGTGTGTGGGGGCTTTCAGTTGCCTGGATTAGTGTCTGCAGTTTAATAAGGAAAATCCCCAAATTCCCTCTCTTCTAAAATAATAAATAAAATAAAGCAATTCATGCCCAGAGATGTGATATAGCTACACCCACTCTGCTGCTGTTGGTTTCCTTCCAGATATTAAGTATTGTCCTGGAACAGTAGAATGTGTTGCCTTGTTTCTGATTTAGGAAAAAATAATAATTCCATGCATTATTATTGGATAAGGAATGCCAGCTTGGAAATGGTAAAGATTTTGTGACTATAGTTGATCATAGACTGAGGATGAGTCAGTAGTATGATGAAGTTGTAAAATGACACGTGCAATTTTATATGGGTTATAAAATGTATAAACACTGTAGACCAGTGGTTCTCAACCTTTTTAATGCCGCGACCCTCAACCGGTCGTAAATCGAGGACTACTCAACCGGTCGTAAGTCAAGGACTACTCAACTGGTGCAGCACCGTTTGCAGAATGGGACTTTTGGCGGGCTCAGCAGGGCAGAGACAGCCTGGACATTCCTATTGGCTTTTGAAAGCCAATAGAATTAGACTCTATTCAAGAGAGTCTATTCTACTGGCTTTCAAAAGCCAATAGAATAAAAGGGAGTAGCACAGCTAAGGAAAAGGGGAAAAAATGGCGGACTGCATTGTTTGGCGACCCCCGTGAAATGGTCATTTGACCCCAAATGGGGTCCCGACCCACAGGTTGAGAACCACTGCTGTAGACTATAGAAGCATTGTTCCTCTGTCATGGGAATTATACCATACTGTGCAATTGTCCAAAGAGGCAGTGGATTCTGTTGTGCTGGGGAGGCTGAAGAGCCACTGTCAAGGATACTTTAATTTTATTCCTGGGCTGAACTCAAAGACCTTTGGCAACTTGGCATTTTATGATTCAAAACTGAGCATTAGGACTTAATGTGATGTTTCAACCTAGTCACCTGATAGCTACCAAGTCTGGGAAAGGCTGTTTTGAAACTTCCCAACTTCCCAAACAGTCACAGCAATTTACAAAAACTGAACATAAAATCCACCCCTCCCCCCCAAAAAATACCCTCAGCCCAAAAGCAGCATTCAAGAGCTGACTTCCCTTGCTCCTCATCAGTCCAAGGTGCTGAAGAAGAGTTATTGGTCAGCTGATTTCCAAACATTTAGGAACTCAGGAAGGGTTTATGAATTTCCAAAGGCAGAATGTTCCATTATCTCTAGCCTCCCCCTCCCCTGGGGTCAAACAATGGTGCATTCTCAGCATCCAGGTTTGGATGAACAGGTGTGTTTTTTTTTCTCCTGGCTTTTGGACCTTCCTGTTTAGAGAAGGTTGCCTGCTCCTGCTTGGAGCCTTGAACCCAGATCCAGGGGCAAAAACTTTGGTTTGAGATGCTACCATATCACCCCTAGTTCTTCTAGTCTAATGAAAAGAAGGAGCAAGGGTGACATGATAGCAGGGTTCCAATATTTGAGCGGCTGCCCCAAAGAAGGGGGGGGGTGTCATCCTGTTCTCCAAAGCACCTGAAGGCAGGACAAAAAGCAATGGATGGAAACTAATCAAGGAGAAAAGCAACCTGGAATTAAGAAGAAATTTCCTGACAGTTAGAACAACTAATTGGTGGAACAGCTTGCCTCCAGAAGTTGTGAATGCTCCAACACTGGAAGTTTTTAAGAAGAGATTGAACAATCATTTATCTGAAATGGGATAGAGTTTCCTGCTTGAGCAGGGGGTTGGACTAGAAGACCTTCAAGGTCCCTTCCAACTCTGTTATTCTGAGACAGATTGGAGGGGGTCACATCCAACTGAAGCAGGTGATCCTGCAGATTTGCCAGGCCACCATAGTCTAAGTTAGGCTGTAATGGGTATCCTATCCAAAGCTAGGCTAAGTTTCCCGCCCCCCAACATAACTTTCTATCAAGCAGTAGTTAGAGGTCTCAGAGGATCCCCCACCATGAATCTGATCATTCAATGTCGTCCTTCCCCATCTAGAACAATCACCAGGACAGGGAAAGTGCCAGAAGGTTAATGGACAAACAGCATGTCCATCTTGCAATTTTGACTTGTTTCTTTCCCTCCAGACCCTAACAGCTTCCAGACACTGGATTGGACTTCCACTGTATCTATGGTTTGGATAATTGAATAGCAATTATATATACACTGAGTATGGAAATAGACTCATTAGCCTAAATGGCCCTTATTCCTCTCTGAACACACACACACACACACACACACACACACACACACACACACTCACAGACACACACACACGCGCACACACACAGAAGGACAACAATGCATCCAGATTTCAGTACCCATTCTTTCAGGCTGAAATATTTATATGAGCAAATACAAACCTTGAAATTCTATAAACAAGCATGTATAAATACCAAAAAATCTAGCTTTTGATTTAATACACTTTCAGCTTCTACTTTATTTTCTACTTTGTCCTGGCTTTAGTCAGAAAGCCAGTAGTCTGAGGAGGGACAGATTGGCCTTAGGTCAGTAACTGCTACACACTTGTTGTGAACCAACAGCATTGAATTTAGTGCTTTGATCTTTTCATATGTTATTGTGTTTTCTTCATTATTTAATAGCAATTGAATCAAGACAGTATGTCCCTGTGCACACAATTTTCTGAAACTTTATAGCAAGCCTCCACTCTCCATAAAAAAATCAAATGTGGTGTTTAAAATATAGAGTTATTTTCAAGAACCTATAATGATTGAAAGGTTTCTACAAATGCTCTATAAGTGTAAAAAAATATCAGCAGTGGGAAATACAGTATAATATTTTATTTACACAAAGCATGCCAAGGCATTATGGAACTGCAGTACTTCCTGGGCGGAAAAAAAGTAGCTTTTTGTTTGAAATAGCAAAAGGCCTTTGTTCAATGTTAAAATTAGTCTGGTGCTTTTGAGATCACAAGATCATATTCTCTCCCTCACTCAGTAGACAGTGGTTTGAAGAACTTCATGAAACTTACTGCAGTTAGAATGTTGGCTATTATCCAAAACTATTCAGTCCAATATGTTATAAGTAACAACTAATACCCTCATAAATCTATCATTAGTTGTAAAAATGATAGTTGAAATAGGGCTTCTGTGGACTATACCCAACAGTTTCAGGAGCCCCATGTTCCGGTATGACTCTAACATGACATTCTCTGGTTTACAGTTTATATGACTGGATCTACAGATATGGCCATTGGTGGCTAAGAGAGACTTTTCCTCACTCTTCCAGAGTGGAAAATGTCACTAATATTGATTAATGCTGGTTGATAGCAATCTTCTAGGTCCCAGGCAGAAGTCTCCTGCAACTCTAAATGAAGATACTGCATATAGAATTTGAGAACTTCTACCTGCAATGCATGTGCTCTTTTGTTCATTTGAAGCTTCTCCATTCTACTTCGCTGGAGTTTTTGTTTTATTTTGTTTTCTTCCCAAATATAAACGTATATTTCAGTGTCATCTTTGAAAACAATGTGAGGGTCATAACAATTAATCAAGAATTGGGTAACTGAAGGGGCTGGTAGGGCATATTTCTATTCTCTTTATTCCCCAGGTTAGTTGAATAGTACCATAACAATGCTGGTGATCATGAGGAGATGGTCTCTGCTTTTCAGAAGATTTAGAAACATTTCTGCCTTGCTTATGTGCTTGCTAGAACATTTCGGAAAGCAGAAAATGAATTTGTTCTCAATTTGCCCTGTATTTATTTTTCTAAGAGCCCCTTTCCATCAACTCCAGCAGTTGTATATGAATTTGGAATTAATTTAGAATCCTGCATGTAAGTGTACGATTGAACCCATCTTGTTTTAAAAATGAGAGCATGTGTTTCTAAATTTTACTTGAAATATTTTAAATTTTCCTTGCATATTTAATAACATGATTTCCATTTTCTGTTGAACATTGGAAGTACATGATAATTTTGTTCATAGTTTAATGACTGGAAGACAGTAAAGCAAACATACTGAGGCGAATCTTTGCATCATGTTCTCATTTCATAAGGTAGACCATCTGGAGATGTGAAAAATGTATATTTTTAGTAGAGTTGGGAAGAACAGGACAATATATTAGATAGGTTTAACTCTTATCATTATTTTGATGCTAGCAGGAACTCACATTTAAACATTTCTATTTGAGTTATCTTTTATATACATATGGATGTATATTATAGGCAAGGCATAAAGAAAGAAATATACGTGAACACATATAATTCATTCATTTTATAGTCAATACATGTATCTCTGTCAATAGTAATGATTTAAATCAGTCAATACACTTTTAAAGATATATCATTAAAATGAATTGAATCATAAAATTGTTCTCTCTGTGATTTAAATCTTTCTCATATTTTAATATCCAGACCCCTTGGCTTCTTTCCTTCTATCACAAGTTACATTTGCAAACAAAACACTCCACCAAATATCTATACCTGTATAATCATTTCAAAATAGTCCAGCATTTTCCTCAATTAATTCAACCTACAAACCTTTTTTTTATGCTTCAGCCTTTTGTCTGAATATTGTATTTGTCAGGATTGGCTGTTATTTTTGCAAAGGAAGACACTTTTTAACTCATTCAGATATTATACTGGTGAGTCAGGCTCCGGTTTCCATAGAAAAATACGATTTATCTTCTTAATCAATGTCCTTCAGAACAGTTGAATCTTCTTAGAACTTCAGCATCCCAACATGACTTTGTTACATTATTATGCTACCTCTCTAAACATCTTTTTAGACATGTTACTAAACTCAGCAAGAGTTATATGCAGATGAAAGTGTGTAAAATTATAGCCTTCATCTAAAAGGGGCACACAATCTCTGTGTGCTTCATATTTTCTCTTCAAATACTCTGACTAGTCACCAAATATAAGAGTACAAATGAGAACACAAGGATTCCAGGGGTTGAAAATCTTCTGTTACTACACTTCATCTTGGTATATCCCCTAGAAAAAGAGGCAAAATTATGGAGTTAATAGCCTATTTGGCATGATTTTTTAAAAAAACAAAACCACCAGGTAACAAAGAGAATTGGAGTACATGTTCTCTGGGAGATTCATCAGTCAAATTCTCTTAAACCTCTTTAAAGTCTCCCAGTAAGTGAGAAAAAAAGGACTTAAAGCATTTGGGTCCATTTTTTTCATGGGATGTTGCTACATTGCTGAAGGTTTTGCTAATTATTTAGGCGACCAAGTTGCAACATCTAATTTGGAAAATGTGGCCTGCTCTTCTCCTAAAATCAATTCCAAATAAGCTAGGCACACAGTAGCACACAAAAAAATTGAGCATCGTTCCCAGTAGGCACTCAACTGTAAATCCATTTGAATAGCCATAATTCTGGTAGGACAATTGAAACCCTTCTTTTGCTGGATCACTAGGACATCCTGTGATCAGCTACCTTGCTTTCAGCTGCATGGTAGCACCATCAGTGTAGATGCAGAGATTGACTTGAATCCTCAATTTGAGGGTTTGAGCAACCCTTTTGCTCAATGTAGTGAGGATCAGATGCTTTAAAACACTGGGTGACCCACTATAAAACCACTGACTCTGACCTGAACCCCTTAACTGGAGAAGTTTACCCTTACTATGATCTTTCTGGCAGCAGTATTCTGCTATGCCATCTAAAACTGACCATGAATACATAATGGTGAAAGCCATTCCTGACTGGATCTCCATGGTTAGAAGCCTTTAATGTTGTTTATCATACTGGATTTGCATTCTTTTGTCCAATCCCATTAGTCCTAATTCACATGGAGGAATGTACAAGCAGTCGACCCATGGAAAACTTAGTTTCAGTTTATGCTTTTCCTTAAGTGTAGTTTTCATAGCAGTGCAAAACTTCCCTGCTTGTTTTAAGGATGCTAAATCTAAAGTTTTGTCGAACCAGCTTATATTATTTCAGCATGATAGGCCTTGCAACAAGGAAGACAGTGAAATAGTTACCAGTTAAAGAGACCTGCAGCAGCAAGGTAGAAGATTGAACATTTAAAAGGCTGTCTTGACCATCATTATTCCTATGGCAAATCAATGTGACAAGACAAATTCATCTTAGAGGCTCAGCTGTCTATTTTGTAGCCTTCCCCAATTTCCTCGGAAACAGATTCCACTAATTTCTTTGCTGGGAAAGTTTCCATTCTAAATTATTTGCCGGGACCTTGACAAAAACTAGCTATCTGTTTTTCAACCCTGAAATGAAATTAATTTGGTTCTCTAAATTTTCACATTGCTCTTCTCTCAAAATTCTATTTCTTCTAGTGTAGTGGGATCCTTTATTTGGGGCACTGCCATCAAAATTGCTTTTTGTATAACTGCCAGATCTGTTCAAATGCAAAAAAAGCAAAATGACACAAAGAAACCTAATTTAGAAGACTTATTAGGGTATCTACTGTTGCTGGCAGGATTGACCCGATATTTTATTGTCCTAAACAATGGAGAAGGTGCTGGATTGACACATGAGTCTTACCTTAGTCTTGGGGAGAAGAAAGCATTCCCCAAAAAGAGTGCTTTTTTCTCCCCAAGATTAAGGTAAGACTTAAGTGCCAACAACTATTCTGCCTATTTCAGAGAAGGACCTCATCCTTTGTTGCATCTTTGTCTTTAACTGGAATCAGATAAGCAGATTTTCTGTCAGATTTTCTCCCTTTTCACTCTTTTTCTCCCCTCCCCCAACTCCCATATAACAATGTTGCCTTTGGGATACTAATTTGCAGGAAGTTTCAGGAAAAGTTATCACCTGATCTCTGACTTTTTAAAGTTGGAGATGAAAGAGGTGGAAATCAAGAACTTCTACATGAAGAAGGAGTAGATAAGGAGGGAAACCCAGGCGACACAGTATTGAATAACTGGAGGTTGTATAAATATTTATAGAAGTATATACTGAGAAGGTTAGATAAATAGAAGTATTAATGTAAGAGAAATTGATCTTATTGTATAAAATACAAATAGGGAAATTTGGAGAGAGGAGTTGCTCGGACATTACCCCTGAATTGTATCTGAAGAGGGATGAGAGGGAAGAAAGGAGAGGAGAGAGAAAAGAGTAAAGGAGGGTAGAAGGTAGTAGGAAGGTTGGAGGAGAAGTGGGGAGAAAGGGGAGGAGAGTGGTGAAGGAAAGAGACGAGAGGAAGAAGAGGGAAGCAGGGAAGAGAAGAAAGGGAGAAAGAAGGTAGAGAAGAAGGAGTGTGGATACAGTGAAAGGGGAAATGGACACCAAAAGTCATGTGTATGTATTTATTTCATTTTATTAAAAGTATCTTATATATGAATGTAAAAAGAATGTATGTTAACATCTGATAAATATTACAGTATATATATGGGGAGAGTTTGGAAAAATAAAAAAAATTATTAAATAATAATAAAAAAGAACTTCTACATGCAAAACCTATATTTTACTTCTGAACTATAGTCTTTGCAAAATATAATGTAACCCAGGAGTAACTGCAGCTGTCACAGACTGATCTTTGGGGTTCTTGCATTTAATGTTCACCAGAATGCAGATGACCTGTATCCTATAATCCTTTCCTTTCTTCATTCTTTTTGAGCATGATAGCACTCTGTAAGAATCTAAACAAGGTAATTCTGTTATTTGAGCCTATAGATCAGTGGTTGCAAACCTATGGCACACATGCCAGAGGCAGCACTCAGAGCCCTCTCTGTGGGCACCTGTGCCATTGCCCAGCCCCACCTCCCCCTACGGTCCCCTCCTCATCACAGCCCCCCTGCAGGAGAGTCACCCCCTGGCATGGCCCGCAAGAAGTAGCGCAGTCAAGGACATGGCAGCCAGGCAGCAGAAACAAGACTCCACCCTCATGCTCCATCGTGAGCAGATGATGCTACGGGGTGTGGGTGGAGGGCATGGCGCCATGGTGCTGCTGGACCGCCTGAGTGATCTGCTGCGGTGGGACATTGTGGTGGGTGGTCCTGCAGGTGGGGCAGGGGGCAGGGTGGGGGGGGGCAGGGTGGTTCTTGGGCACTTGGTCTCTAAAAGGTTTGACATCACTGCTATAGATGCATACATCTGGGATGTCAAGGGCTGGAGGTCACGATATGAACAATATGTCTGCTCCCAGCTAAGAGGGCAATCTCTAATAGAGCATGAGAAATGGTCAAATTAATGAATACATACAAAAGGATAGAAACAGGTGACTATAGGTGGAAAAGATATATCAAGGCTGATCATATTTATGGATGAATATCCATAATTAACCTCCTGTGGAGAATAAAGCACAGGGCCAACCAGACTGTCTATTCTTAAAGCATTTTATATGCATAGGATGGTTTCTTTATAAAATAGTTTGAAATAGTTTATTAATTAATTTATAATAAGCATATACATTGTCATCTAGAAATGCCATCAAGTTAATAGATTCTCTACCCACAATGGAGGAATGGTTGGTGAAGATGATAGAATTCACAGATAAGTTGACTTGTTTGATTAGAGAAAAAACAATAACTACATTTTTAGTGAATGGAAACACTTTATGGAACTTTTTATGATTATCTCCTATAGCTAAGTGGTGTCTGAGTTTCAGTCCACATCGTTCACAAGAAGAGATATTTGCATAGAATTAATAATTGCCAAATATGTAATGGAATCTGAGCAAAAAGACAAAGCCTTTTATTGCCTGTTGGGCAAAATATAAAATTTTATTCTAATTAATGGAATATTAATTTTAGTGTTTTACAGCACCCATAAAACTAAGTAAAGTTTTTGGATCATCATGAAAACAAAATATTAGTTGTACATAGTATCTAGCATTTCATCCATCTAGTACCTCAAATGTTATAGAGGTTACTAATAAAGCAAGGATTCCACCATCAAATAAATGATGAGATAAGGGACATCCTTGATCTTAACTGAGGAGAATATATTCCCATTACTAATTACTTTAGCAGAGGGCTTGAATAATAAATGCTAATCCAAGAAATAAAATTGGATGAAAATCCATTTTACATAACCAATTTGTATTATATCAAAGCCTTTCACATGCTGAGAAACTATTGCCAAAATATGTATTAATAATCTAACATTAGAAAATACTATGGTTTAGAAAAATAATGCTGGAAATTTACAGAAGAAGATTTAAAGCATTGAAGAAGAAAGACACAGCCCAGGAAAAAAAATGTGTAGGTAGCCTGTGAAGGCTATCTGGCTTTTGTTCAAGGTCAGATTGATCCCAATTTTCTTAGAATCGTAAACTTTGCTTATGTAAAAGATGATAAGCAACTGTCAATGGCCTTCCTGAGGGATGTTTGGAGGAACTGTTTAAATATTTAAATCCAGAGAATTACTGGGTGCAGCATATGAAATTCAATCCAGATTTGATTCTTAATACGGTTTGAATCCTGTTATAATGGGGTAGTTTGAAGATCTGCACATGATGTATCTTGCAGGTTTCCAGCAAGCAAGTACATTGGAATATTCCAGCAAAGAGTTTATGATCTTTCCTGACATTCCATTTAGGGTTGTTAAAAGGTGCAAAGAATTCAATCAAGTTTCTGTATGGTGAGATAATAAAATATTACAAAACAAAACAATTGCAGAATAACAAAAGGCCTTTTCTGCAACATTTTGTTTATCCTAGGACCTAGGATAGCAGAGTAAAGAAATGTTATAATCCTGAAATTCTTTCAAATGATCTAAAACTAAGGCCCAATACCTAAATTGTTCTAAGTACAACACAATAGTGTTCACAACAAAAATATATCTGATAAAAAGGTTCTTCTTCATATCCAATTCTGACATAGATGATAATAACAATCAAGAAGATATTCTTTGGAAAAGTAAGTACCTGTTCTACACATGTCTCTAATAGAAGTATGTTTAAAGCTACTAACTATAAAATATGAATACTTTTTCTTCCAATCTTGCAGTTTTTTTCTGCTTTTCAATTTCAGATGACTATAGATTTTTCTATAATTAGTGATTTGAAAACTAAAAGTTAACATCCAGTTACAGTGACTATTTATCTGTATTGTTAAACTGACTCTGGCAGCTAATAATGGACAAGACAAAAATAAGAATCAATTGACAGCGAGGACATAATACATTGATATAAAATAATGATTAAATGGACAGCTGCATTTCAGATGTTTCCAAATGGAAAACATCTAGGAGATCTTTAAACAAAAAAAATATATGGCATGTTATACAAACTATGAAACAGTATTTGGCAGCCATCATAAAGTAGAATCAGATTTATCTGATAGTAACAATCTGAGATAACGGAAATCAGTGCGACCAGGGTATTTGGTGATAGGTGCAAATAGTTATCCCTGGTGACAGTTAGCATAGAGGAAGCAATACCAAATAATATATTACAAGTGCTCCTCCACTACATAAGAACATTCTCCATTCAAAATGGATCTTTTGGTATCTCCCTTCCATGACTGCTGTTAGAAGGGCATTGAATCTAGTCAAAGACAAAGCCCTTCTAAATTTAGGGATTGTTATACAACTAAGATATGTAGCTGGGTGAACATGTGAAAGGCCTCAGAAAGTGTTTCTGGGAAAGAGTGACAAATCTGATTGCAGCACTTTTGGTATCTCCCTTCCATGACTGCTGTTAGAAGGGCATTGAATCTAGTCAAAGATAACGCCCTTCTAAATTTAGGGATTGTTATGCAACTAAGATATGTAGCTGGGTGAACATGTGAAAGGACTAAGAAGGTGTTTCTGGGAAAGACTGACAAATCTGATTGCAGCACTAAGTCAATAGCTCAGTTTAAGCTCTTTAAGATTGGCTAATGCATGTTTGTAACCCAGCAGGATCATGGCTTTCCATGAGAAGCCCTAGGTTTATAATTTTCTATGTATTGCCTGACACCAGGACACTGGAAGCTGTCACTCATAATTAAAGGGGCCAAGCAGACTGAAAGGAAAAAAGACTCTTAAGCCAATATGGAAGGATATGAATCTAGGCAGAAGTCTAAATTTGAGTAGGCTGGCTTCATGATATTTGGAATGCAGAGTAGTCGGCAGGTAAATCTCAGAAACTTAACCTGAACACTTTTGAGTGGAAGAAATAACCTTTAAGGGGCCAGCTGAACTGGAAAGAAGAGCTGAGCTCAGATCTTGACTTTGAAGGCTTTGGTTAGGTGCTGATCTTCTTTGGAGCTATAGATGGATCGTAAAGCTGAAGCTGTTTTCTGTGCATTTAAGATGACATGGCATGGGAAAGACTCCCTAGATGTTTGAAAGTCTTAATCTGTTCTGTTAGATAGTTATTTAGATGCCAGACATGTGTCTTAGGGCATTTGGCAAATCCCTTGGTTTTTGAGTTGTTGGTTTCTAGCAATTCTTCTTGACAGTGCTTAGCAAGTGTATGAAGTGTCAGCTTCAGGCCAATCTGCATATGGAAGAACTGAGATGTGTGTCTTTCCCAATTTAGGTGGATCAAGAGAGGGACAGTTCAATTTGTCTACGAGGGGGTTGATGAAAATATTAAAAAGGAGAGGAGCTAGAATGCATTGTTGTCCCCTACCTCTTTTGACTGGGATTCCTAAAGTTAAGCATACAATTTTACTTATATATGATTTTTACTTGTACAGTATATGATTTTATAGCTTGTTTGTGTGCAACTTTTATAGCAACTTGGGTGCTGTATAGTTAAATGTGACTGTTTTTCTGATTAATGACTGAAATACAAGGACTGACTGACTGTAATTAGTGTCTGTTACTTTATATACTTTTATATTTCAAATATTTTTATTTATTATATTATATTTATATATGTTATACTTTTATATTGATTATTTACTACTATTTTTATATTAATCTTTAATACCATTTTAAATCCTAGTCATATATTATGATTCCTTCCTTGACCCGGTGATAAATAAAGAACAGGTTTTTGTTGTGATCTTACCAAGTATCATTGGGGATCATTCCAATCTCAACTATACAAGTTTAATTATTTTCTTTCATAACGATGCACTGTTTGTATTAAAGGAATGCAAAGGTGTGAGAAGCCCATTTAAGAGGAGGAAAAAATAAAGTGAAGAGACTGAAGCCTCAATGCATTCTTGCATTCTGACAAAAAAGAGTCAGGGTGGCGCAGTGGTTAGAAGGCAGTACTGCAGGCTAATTCTGCTGACTGCTGGCAGTTCAGCAGTTCAAGTCTCACCTGCTCAAAGTTGACTAGATGGTGACTTCTAGTTCTGCTGTAGGCATGAAGACAGGTGGATGACTTTGGGTCAATCATTCTCTCTCAGCACTAGGAAGGAGACAAAAACAACGATTCAAGGATGTTCTTGAAAAATCTATCAGTAACACTTGTAGAGCAGTGGTTCTCAACCTTTCTAATGCCGCGACCCCATAATACAGTTCCCCATGTTGTGGTGACTCCCAACCACTTATACATCACTGGGTGCCAGAGGCGTGGCCAAAGAAAAGGGGGAAAAATGGCAGATAGCCTTGTTTGGCGACCCCCATGAAATGGTCGTTCGACCCCAAATGGGGTCCCGACCCACAGGTTGAGAACCACTGTTGTAGAGGTTTAGCTATTTATTTGCTAGTGACAAGACTGACTTCAAGGCCATAGATATATTAATGTTGCCTTAGGTTACAGTTTGTCTTTCAGCTGGAGTACGTCTTGAGTGTTGAATAAAAAGAAAAAACGGGGTAGAATTCTAACAAACAAATGAGTTTCAGTACCATATTATTTGTTACCTCTTTACAGAACAGTGGTTTTCATAAACAAGTGTCCAGTATATTTTTGCTTTCCATTCAGGTTTCTTATTATAAATCTTGTTTGTTTAATTATTCATTCAAGTCACATTTGTGTCAGGAGTTCATTCGCTGTTGTTTGACTAGCTAAATAATCTTGCACTATTTTCAAAAGGGGACTCAGCAGTTTTTCAGCTTCCTGTATTTCTTGTTTTTTTTTATCCCATTGGGATGAAGTTTTAAATATACATCTTTCTGAAAGGATTGCCCCAAATAATTTCCTTCCAGGTGCCTTAGGTGTTAACAGGATTTCTACTTAAACTTTAAATTATCAGGAAGGAAGTTAGTTCCCTCAAGATCTCCCTATAAGCTAAGATACTATAGAGCACTATAACTTTATTATCAAGTATTGATTAAATAAAAAAGTCCTTAATCTGACCAGCGTGTGTATATATTCAAATGTAAGAAGGCTGGCATCTTATGTCTTTTCCCTGTTTCCTTTATCAATCCAGACAATCAAGATAAAGATCTTGAACAGCAAGGTCTGAGTTCTGTAATCTGTGTCTCATTAGATTATTTCTCCTGAAGTTTAAGAAAAAAATCCCTCCTGAATGTCTATGGAGATTCTCAGTCATCCAAGACATGGTTGTCCCAAAGGTGCTTTTTCATGAGGCAACTGGACTTTCTTTTTTCTCTTTGAAGACATTTTGCTTCTCATCCAAGAAGCTTCTTCAGCTCTGACTGGATGGTGGGGAATGGAAGGAATTATATTCCTTGCAGACAGCTGGTCATTTGCATTCTTTTAGAGAGTCGTTGAGGCTACCTGGAGGCTTATCTGTGTTGTCAGGGTGACCTGAGCAGTCCAGTTGCATTTAAAAGACAAAGGCCATTCTTTTGAAGACAGCAAAGTCCACATTTTGGATAGACAGGACGCTGGTTTGAAAGAGGGGTCAAAGAGGCCATCTATGTCAAAACTGAATAGCTCTCTCTCAAAAGTGGGGGAGAGATATGACATCGTCTATCTTCAGTCTACAACACAACCTTCTGTTCTGGCCACTTTTTACAGAGGCACGATTGAAAGCATTTTAACAAACTGCATCACTGTCTGGTTTGGTGGCAGCAGTGCCTCAGATAGAAAGTCCATACAGAGGATGGTAAGGACAGCCAAGATCATAGGAAGCTCACTTCCTGGTATTCAGGATGCTGCTTATAAGCGCTATGTGCTTAGAGCTCAAAGCATTGTTAGAGACCTCCACACATCCATTTTATGGTCTGTTTCTGTTGCTCCCCTCTGGGAGGAGGTTTCGAAGTATGTCTAGCAGGACTACCCGATTCTGTAATAGCTTTGTTCCCTATGCCATCCGTCTGGTAAACTCACAAGATTCTTTTTTCGCCATGCACATGTATACATAATCCAAACAAGACTGTTGTCTCTCTATGTCATATAATACATGTGGGTATATGCATAATTTTGTATTTATTTATTTATTTTTGTCATATTTATGTAGTGTATATCGGAAGTGGTGACTCTTTGAGAGCTGAATGCAACAAAATTTCATTTTAATGTATGCCGATTACTGTACATTCAAAGTGACAGTAAAGTTTATTGTTCTGTTCTGTACTGTTCTGTTCTCTATCTTCAGTCTACAACACAGGCCTTTCAACAGTTCCAAGAAGGCTCCATACCCATTTGCACTACTCAGGTGACCCTGATGACACAGATGAACCTCCAGGTGGCCTCACTGACTCTCTAAAAGAATGCAAATGACCAGCTATCTGCAAGGAGTACAAATCCTGCCATTCCCCACCATCCAGTCACAGCTGAAGAAGCTTCTTGGATTAGAAGTGAAACATCTTCAAAGAAAAACAAGAAAGTCCAGTTGCCTTGTGGAAAAGCACCTTTGGGGTCCCTCCTGAACCTTTCAAAGTAATCTCCTTCCATACCTCTTTGTTCTACATGAAGAGTAAATAATATCAAGGACTTGAACTAAAACAAACAAACAAACAAAAACAAATGATGTCCAGAGCTTGCTAAACAAATTAAAAATCAGAAAATAAAACCAGAAACAAGAAAAGGTCTCTCTTCTGTCACTGCCTCAGTCATTTAACTTCAGTTGTTATTTTTTGCTACCAAAGGAAAATTATAATGAATGAAGGGAAGGAGTCACAAATGAATGGAGGCTCATTCATCTATTGATTTGTTGCTTTAGCTTTCACTTTGTGACAAATGTAATGAATAGCCCTGGTGTTTAGTAGTGCTGAAAAGGTGCAGAAAGGAAAGCAAATAAAAACAGAATGCTAGTATCTTCGATACAAGAAAATATGTTAATGTGTGAAGCTTGAAGGACCTGGAAGAATGTCTGCAAAGTGCAATAAAATATTTTTCTCTCTCTTTCATGCTCATTGCTCTAAACCTTCACTCACCCATTGAACAAAAAGCAAAGAAATTCAGTCTCCCCCCCCCCAAATAATTTATTTATACAATGCAAAATAAAGCTATAGATTTCAGTTCTACCTAATGTGGTAATGGCCATCTAGATACGTTCATAACATGTTACAAAATTGCCAAGCTGGACTTATCATTGTTCAGTCCACATTCACAACCTACTGAGGTTTGTGGATTGGGTGTCTAGCACACACAACTCTGGTTGAAGAGGGGAAATAACTAGGCTCACTTGCAAATCACTTTGAGTGGAACACTGAATTCTCAAGATTCTAAATGAGAACCAGTTTGGTCTAACGGTAAAGGACCCAAGTTAGAAACCAGAAGACAGTAAGTTCTAGTCCAGTGGTTCTCAACCTGTGGGTCGAGACCCCATTTGGGGTCGAACAACCATTTCACGGGGGTCGCCAAACAAGGCTGTCTGCCATTTTTTCCCCCTTTTCTTTGGCCACGCCCCTGGCACCCGGTGATGTATAAGTGGTTGGGGGTCACCACAACATGGGGAACTGTATTATGGGGTCACGGCATTAGAAAGATTGAGAACCACTGTTCTAGTTCCTTCTTAGGCATGAGAGCCAATTGCGTGACTTTGGGTGACGTGAATGCCTACAACAGCATGCCCTACCTACCAGTGTCAGGTACAAACCTCCAATCAATTGCACAGCTGGATGGAAAATAGCCTAAGAAAGCAGGTGAAAAATGACATGGCTCATGATAACAGATGCACACCTCAGATTAAACAAATATCTGCACACCATAACAAACCTCAAAGAATAGTTGGAATAGACCATCACACCAGAACACATGGCCTCTACCATCATGAATACATCCCATAGACATGCTGGGAAATGAAAAACCAGACTGCAAAGCAAACTCCTTAAACTCAATTCCAGAACCGAAGAAAGGCCAGAGCCTGAATGGGTAGTCAACATGTCCAACCACATACTATCCACTGAAGAACACAGGATCTTACAAAAAGGACTCAACTATAATATAGGTGATGCCAATCACCTAGCATTTTTTTGCAGCCCTAGAAGGGGCATTTTAAATCACTAAACTCACTACAGAAGTCCAAGAAAACATTAGACAAAGCATCATTCCACAGATCAGAAGAAGAAAGAACAGAATCAACTTACAACAGAAGACAAAGCAACCCTCAGAAACCTAAAAAAAGACCAGACCATCATCATCCTACTTGCAGACTAAGGCCAAACCATGGTTATTATGGATAGAGTACAACATCTACAAAAAGCAAAAGAAATATTGGCGGACAAAGAAACCTACATCCCAGTCAACACTAACAGATTACAAAAACTATACAACCCGATCAAGAGAACCCTCAGTGACCTCACTAAGAAAAGCCAAATTAACAAAGAGGAACAGTGGCGGATGAAACACAGCAGACCTATCCTTCCACACTTCTATGGATGTCCCAAAATACAGAAACCTGGTATACCCCTCTGTCCAATCATATCACTACCCTACATACAACATTGCCAAAGAATTAACAGAAAAGCTTGGGCACCTCACAAGAGGAAGCAAACACTCCATTAACTTTCCACTACAGTGTCTTCAAACAATCAGGGATGCAACTATAGTTGAGGATGAAATCATGGTCTTATTTGATGCCACAGCCCTGCTTACCAGTACCCTAATCAAGAAACTGCCAAAGAAGCCAACAGCAAACAGCCCAACCAAAGAATCTCTAAGACCTCTCCCACCAACACTGAGAGAGCAAGCCATTAGAATATAAACTGACAACACACCCCACTCCTTGCCAACACTGATGATGTTACCTAGTTTAGGTAATGAAATGTCTGCAAGAAAACAAGCAAGCTCAGAGAGTATCAAGGACCCCCCCCCCATGGGTGATTTTTGTCCAGTCACTCTCCCTCATCCAACACACCTTGCTGTTGTGGGGAAATAGAGGCCAGAGTATTAGATAGGTTCACTGCCTTACATTATTTATATAAATAATAAAGATGGGATAATAAATAAATAAATAAATAAATAAATAATACTTGGAGACCTGCCCAATTTAAAGCCACAGCAAAGCTTTACTGCTTGAAGTATGAAGTTGTCCAGCTCCCTGACTCATACAGATATCTCCATTTACCTGATCCAACTCAACTAGACTGGAGAGTTGATAGAGAAACAGGAACCACCAAATCCGGACCCAGAACAACTCAGATTGGGTGGGCTTCAATACCCTTTTTTACACCACAAGGTCCTTACCTTAATGATCTGCAAATCTGGTAGCCATTGATGGATTGGGGATTACTTGCATTCTGCCCCCAGCCTCTTTTTTTCTGATATCTGATGACATTTCTTTTATACAGTATATCCTTTGACTCTTAATGACTTGATTCCTTCTTGTTTATTTTCTGATAGATACTTTTGACAAGACTCTTGGCTCTTGTCCTCTCTGTGTATGTGCTTGGTTCACTTTTAAATTATGGCCACAATTGTCAATTTCAGTCTAGTCTCACATGAGCACACAACTATCAATGATTTCTAGAATGAAGAAAAGCATTTTAAAACTCTTACCTTCCTCAAGGCTTCATTTGGGTCAAGTACTGAGTGCCTGAGGATGTTACATTAAGTAAGTGTTTGCCTTGATTTAACCAGACTCATCGTTTTCCCCTTCCTTGTGTTAAATGAAGGCAAACATGACATGCATCAATCAGTAAATTGTGAATCAAAAGGTGACTTTCATGGAGTTGCTCAGGAAGGCCAATTTTTCATTAGGAGAGATTTGATACCAATGTAAAATAGTGATGGGGGATAATATTGTGTAGTTCAGGTACAAACTAATTGCTAAATGAGTATTTGTTACTATATGGAATTGCTATTATGTTTGTGTTTGCATTTCTCAGAATTTTGTAATGGTTTTCAGAACAGTAACACCAAAAATCCAAAAATTAAACAAAGATTTACAAGTTAGTTAGGAAAAATACTTGGAAGAGATCCATGTATATAATATTCCTGTAGATTTTTTTTTTTAAAGCAAATTTATGCAGGAAACAAAACAGAAAAAAAGGAGTGAGAAGACAGATTCCTTCACTGTTTATGTACATTATCAGACATATTTGGCTTTTCAAGAAATATGGGGAAATCATGTACTGTATAGCAGGGGTGTCAAACTGCTGGCCTGCAGGCCGGTTTCATCATACCGAAGCCATGTGCACCCCATTGTTGGCAATGCAAAAAGCTGCACCCACCCTATTGTCGGCAATGCCCACCCCATTGTCGGCAATGCAATATGTTGCAACATGTCACATGACGTGGCGAGTTTGACACCCGTGTTGTATAGGGTCAAGTGTGGCATAGGATGATCCCAAATGGTTTCTATACTATTAGGAATTATATTTAATAGGCTTGTTTTTTCATATTGTCATCATTTTGCAAACCATCCTTTTGTGTAAGACTGCAATGGCACAAGAATAATTTCATCAAAAGAATGCATCTAAAGGAGGGGTAGGCAACCTTGGCTCTTTTATGACTCATGGACTTCAACTTCCAGAATTCCTGAGCCAGTCATGCTGGCTCATGAATTCTGGGAGTTGAAGCCCACGAGTCATAAAAGAGCCAAGATTGCCTACCCCTGATCTAAAGTAACAATTAGTGTCATGCATCTCCCCTAAATTTGAGGCTTTGGGCTTTTCTTCTTAGACTTTTGTTTATTCTTAAATCTTTGTTTCAGCATTACAGAAGAATATTTTATTTCACCATTAATGCTGATGAATCATTTATAGTTCATGTTTTTAGCCACTTTTACTGGACCAGGGGCATGATATCTTTAAATCTACAAAGAACTTATTTAAAATTGAGGTTAATAAATCATGTCTCTTTAGCTGAGCTGGTTCATACAGTTATTCTTAGCATAGAACATGTGCCTGAAAAAGGAAGTGAGAAGTAATTCCATTTGTTATTATTTTCAGAACATGCTCAGCCTCAGAATTAACAAAACCTAGGAAGTATTTGTATTGGATCTTCTCTGTCACTATATGGATATTACCTTAGTCACTGTCAACGAAGTATGATGGGATTATGATGAGATGATTATTAGGATGAGATTATGCTCGATTTATGTACAGTTGAAGCTTGTGCAGTTTATACTTTCTGGTAACCAGAGGAAAAAGTTACATGATGAAGCAGATTAGATTAAATCAGTTCATAATAAAGAACAAATTGACAAAAGAGATAAATAAAGATGAAGAATTAAGGCTGAAAAGTTGTGGTTTCAGAGATTTCAAATCCAAAATGTTTTGGAATTCTGCACCCAAGAGTTGGAGAGAAGGCTCTATCTTTAAAGGGGAAAATTTGATTAAAAAAACCCCAATCTTTTGTTTTCCTTTCTAGTCATGTCAATTTTCTTGAAGAAGTAAAAATACCAGGACCTGCCTTGAAGAGCCATGATATATATGAAATGTTGGCTTTTTCTTTATTTCCATTATCAGAAATAATATTTTCAAATGGTATGAAAGTAACTTGGCACATAACCTCTCCTCCTCCTCCTCCTCCTCCTCCTCCTCCTCCTCCTCCTCCTCCTCCTCCTCCTCCTCCTCCTCCTCCTCCTGCTACTATGCATTTAGCACCAAGCCTAGAAACTGATTTGTTGCTAGACTGCTCAGATCTCAGCTTGGAATCTCTAATGGCCTCCACAACCGGCCCACAAAGAAAAGAAATGGTTGCTTCAAAGAGTTGCTGGCAGATGTGATACCCAGGCACAAAGAGGGAGTGCCCTGGATTTCCCCAAAGCATAGTCGCTTGTCCAGAACTAAAAGTAGGATTCAGTCAGTGTAAATTACAGAAAAGGAGCTTTCCTGCACATAGCAAAAGGTTTATTTTGCCATATTACATACATACCAACCTATCGTACTCTTCCTTTTCAAGGTAAGAAATGTTCCACAAAGTGCAAGAAAAGAGTAAAAAAAAATAGGCCAAAAGAATAAAGCAATGAGATGAGAAAAAGAAATGGAACCATAGATAAAAATATGTTTTATCTATTAGTTTATGTTTGGTCTCGTGGTTAAGACATCACTAGAAAATAGGATACCATGAGTTCAAGTTCTGCCTTAGCCATGAAAGCCAACTTGGTGACTTTGGGACAGTGACTCACTCTCAGCCCAACCCACCTCACAGGGTTGTTGTTGTTGTGGAGAAAAAATGAAGAGGAAGGACGTTGAATATGTTGCCCCCTTGAATTATTTGTAAAAATAATAAAAAAATAAAGATGGGATACAAAATAAATTAATCAATAAAATAAAACTAGCTTTCACCAACACCCTTCCTTCTACCTCTTTAATTCTCCTTACGTTTCTCTCCTTGCAAATCATCCTTGCTTCCGCGTACACAGAAATTTCATATATTGCCTATTGTTCTTTAAATTTCTCTTTCCTCTTTTGGAGGATCTCATCAACTCCATCCAAACATGACTCAGCCCAGTCATTCTTCCATCATACATTTGTTCTCTGTCCCTCATATGTTCTCTCTCTATAACTAAACCATCTATTTCACACTAGTTGCCCACTTTTTATTTTAATCCATATCTATTTGGCTTCCATTCATTCTTCACTTCCCCATTCCTACAGTTTCCAGCTTAGCTTTAGGCTTCTCCTGACAATCTCAGTTTTCAGTGCTATATATAGTAACAAAATGGGTAGAACCTCTTTTGTATACAAAGCCTGTTCTGCTTCTTTCAAGACACATTTGCAACATTTTACCCACAACTTTCTATCACTTTTTACAAATCTTAAAATATCTCCATTTGCTCATTGTTAGTAAATATTGTACCATGGTATACAAGTTGTGTTGCTTGCTGTCGTTTTTCATCATTTGTGTCTAACTTCAGTCATTCCATTTTCCTTGTCAAATACAACTATCTTGGGCTAGTGTTATCATGGAAGATATTTGTTTTGGCAAAGGACTTCAGTGGTATGCGTTAATTTTGTTTGTGTTTTCCTGTATAAATACATGGTTGTATTTTCATGCGCTCATATGGCTTCTAAAGGCTTTAGACTTTTAAAAATAACCCTCCAAATTTCTCCCTTTCTTCCCCACATTAGTTGTTTCTCCCACTTAGCTGTTTTCTCAGCTTCTAATGCAACTGAACTCAAACGTATTTTTTTTCCAATATCAGTCACCTGTTATAGGAAGATTTGATAGATGCATACTATCTAACATGGACTTTTGATACAGTAGCTGATATGCAAGAAGTATAAATATTCAATGTGTGTCATTAGAAGTATGAATAACTTCAATAATACATTATAAAAACTCGGAGATCTTCTTGAGAATGAGTTTCAGTGTAGATTTGGTTCCTGGGAAAGATGATGTATTCCAGCTGATATACACTGTTCTCTCTGAAGGATCTTGAGATTCAGTTATGTATTTACATTACTCCATTGAAGGTTACCACTTCTTGTTTTGTTGTCTCACCTGAATATTTCCTATCTATATTATCTTTGATAGATAAACTTATAGTTTGCTTTTTCAATAAGCCATTTCAGCTTTTAATCCGTTGGTGTGTTCATTGTCTTTAAATCTATATATCTATTGCTCACCCTTTACTATAACAAAACATGTGGTCTTTGATATGCTAACTGGCATATCCATTCTCTTTGTTTTATCACATAATCAATTAATTCTTGATTGGAAGGCCTATTCCCAGTCACTCATGCCCTTTGTACTCCCCAATAAAATACTGCAATGCAGTTTTCATGAGGCTGTTCTTGAAGAGGCTGGAACTTTTAGCTAGTGCCAAACATGCCCGTGGCAGTACGGGCAATTATGTGTGCTTCTAGAACTGCACATGTTACATCTCTGCTCGGAGAGCTGCATTGTTTGCCAGTTTGCTTCCACGTTCAACTCAAGATGCTAGTTCCCACTGTTAAAGAACTAAATGACATGGGACCAGGTTGTCTGTGGGATTGACTCTCCCTGATTATTTATTTATTTTACAGTATTTTTTTATTAAACGTCTCTGCTACCCATCTTGTCCAGGCAACTCTACTTATCCCATCACGTCCAGCAGGAAGGGCATGATCCAAGGTCCCATCAGCCAAGAAGCTTTATTTGGCAGAAACCAGAAGAAGAGGCTTTTCTGATGTGACACCCACCCTTTGAAACATCTTTCCCAAGGTGAAGTAAGCCACAAACCTGTTGGCCTTCTTAAAGGATCTTAAAACTTGGTTCTGCCATCAGGCTGGGGATCTCATGAAAGTGTGGAGCTCATTATATGGCTGCAGCCTGTGTGCAACCTTAGAATGGACTCTCATCTGTCTTTTTGTTACTATCCTTTTAACTGTTTTAAAACTATATTTTAATGGGTTTGTTTTAATTATGGTGATTGTTTGGCATGTGTTTTTATCTGTGTGTGCCACCCTGAGTCATGATGCCTATATGCTTTGGATGGGCAGATATTAATGAATGAATGAATGAAAGGAAAGAAAGAAAGAAAGAAAGAAAGAAAGGAAGGAAGGAAGGAAGGAAAGAAGAAAGAAAGAAAGAAAGAAAGAAAGAAAGAAAGAAAGAAAGAAAGAAAGAAAGAGAAATTTAATCTGGAGATCATTCAGAGATTCAGCCAATAACATAGTATTATTTATATCAAAATATACATGTACAGTACATTCCTACATTCCCAACAAACATAACTCTAATTATGGTGGAATCACTGGCTGAAGGAGAGGGGCGGGCTCTAGGGGGAGCAAAGAGACATTCCAGCTTTGGAATGGGACAACTCACCACAGTCAACTTGCCATGACCAATTTGCCAGCAGCCAACTCAACACATGACAACTCGCTGTGAGACCATTCAACAATTCAATTTATTTATTTGTCATTCACATTTCTTTTTGTCCCTCCCTTGGCATTCTTTCTTTAATGATTGTATATCCCACTATTTCTTCAATATTTGCGTAACTCTGCGGTGAGTTGTCCTGCGAGGAGTTGGCAATAGTAAGTTAACTGAAGCGGGCTGGCTGCAGTGAATTGGCTGTGGCGAGTTGTAGATCCTTCCTTGTAGATCTAAGTTGTAGATCCTTCCAACTTAGAGTTGATTCTGGAGAAGAAATGTCTGGGTCAAACCCTCCCATTTTCCAAGGGAAGGCAGAGAGTCCAGCAAGATTAATGTCAGATGCAAGCAACAGGACCCACTTATGAACAGGCCCAAGTAGATATTTTATTAGTGGACATGTACATAACAAGAATTTGTAATGTAATTTGCACGCCCACCCATGTTCCATAGCACTTGTCTTCTTAAATGTACATTTTTTTGGTATACAAGTTTTGAGATAAATATTTAGAGATGAAGCTTGGCTAATTTACATGCCCATTGTGATGTGCTGAATTCCATTTTGGCAAATTGCACTATTTCTCTGAAAAGAAGTCCAAGATGGAAAGCCAACTGAGTTTATTCCAGAATTGTCATCTTGCAAAGATTCCATAGGTTCCGTATGTCTTCATTAATACCACTTTTTGTTCCTTGTGTTCTTTCAAGACTATTGTTTAAGCAGCAAAGAAGGAGTCCGGAAAGTGTAACATTGAGAGAGATTATGGAGAGGCTGCAAAAATAACAAAAAAATGTTGAACATAAATAACCATAAATAAAGAGATCAAGTGGGTTTTGTTAGTAAACAGCAGCTTAGTCCAGTTTGCAAAGGCACATGGGGAAAAAAGTGATTTTTTCCATTGATTCTGCCTTAATAATCTTACTGATAAAGGAAGGCTGGAAATTATGTGACCATTTCCAAGATATTGTACCTAACCCCTAATTCTGACACTTTTAAAAAATCTGGGTAATCCCTGCTTCCTTGTATGTTTCCTTCTGTGAGAGATTTGAAGAGTCTGTCTTTACACAACTAAGACAAAATAATGACTGAAAGATACACATAATGCTCAGGGGATTCTAAGGGCAGTACCTGCACTAGATAATTTCCTGAAGACTCTTCACCATCATTGTAGGTTCAAATCCTGCACTGGCATCCACTAGACTTGGGGTTAGGAGAGGATTCAAAAGACAAGATAGTGGTTGCAACAGCGTGGTAGAAACTCTATTTTTTAGAGTTGTATGCTGGGTGTTGCAATCTCAACACACATGTAAAGAAGCAGTTCTTTATTGCACTGTGACAGCCACCATCTTGCCTTTTCTGACACTCCTTCCTGCAGCTAATGGGGACTGTTATCAGTGGTATCAACATAATTGTATCTTATGATTTATGATCTATGACTAATCACTTTGTTGTTTGTATGTACACTGAGAGCTTATGCACCGGAGACAAATTCTTTGTATGACTAATCACATTTGGTCAATATATTCTATTCTATTCTATTCTATTCTATTCTATTCTATTCTATTCTATTCTATTCTATTCTATTCTATTCTATTCTATTCTATTCCAGAAATCACAGAGCTGTTTATTGTTACATCTTTGAGGTGAACAAAATGACAGAAATGCTTAAATGTAAAGATATTTCACTGTGCTAAAAGGGATCAGATCAATATCATCAAGTTAATATTGCTAAAAAAAATAGGGCTTACTGTGTAAAATTTGTTTTACATTTGGGAGAAATTACGCACCAGATTATTGAAGCTATGGTGTTGAGGATCTCCCTGAAAGTGTTAGGAGAACGGCTTCCAAACATACTTCATACTATGGATTTCCTCCATTTGTGGTTGAACTTTTAAATGACTGAAAACCAAATCTGTTCCTAATTTTATTGACTAGAATGAGGAGGAAGAGGAGGTGCACCTAACAATGTAAACAAAAAAACCCAAGCATTCACCTCTGAATGCTTCTTGATAAAAATTCAGATCCTTTCTGATGGGCTCAAAACCTTTTTACGTAAAAAAAGGACAGTTTCTGACTTCTAGTTTCTTTGATTTGTTTCCACTACCATTACCTTTTGATTAGAGTGAGAAATTTCCGAGTTGAAGATGAAGGGAAAAAAGAGGCCTTGGAGACAATTATCCATATGATTATAGGTGTACACATGACTTTTGTTTTCAACAGCTATTTAGCGGTGAATTGACTCTCTGAAAGGATTTGTGCTTCTATAGTTACTTCTCAGCTTGCTCAGAATGGCTGTTTTATTTCATTTCTGAGGAAAATGAAAATGCGCTAAGGCTGGGCCAAAGGGGAAAAAGAGGGAAAGGGGAAAATATATATATGAGTTAATCACCATTCACTTTTGCTTTGTCTTATACTAAATTTATCTTATGAGTGCTTAAAGCAACTCCAGACAAAACCAAACACAGAAGTACTTTCTAGTGGCTTAGAAAGGACAACTAAAGGGTGATTATTATTAGTTTATAGCTTTATTAAAAATGCATTTGATTAGTATTCTCTTGCAGAGACACAGCACTATTTAATTTCTTCTACCGTAGGTTTCCTACCAGCAAGTGGACAGATTAATGATGGGCTACACGACTTCCTGCAGTACAGAATTATATGATTATCCTAATTATAGTGGGATTCCTTTCGGTCCAATAACAAGCTGCTATTCTTATTTTTACCATTAGGAAGAGAGTGTTATAAAATTGCTGTGTACCTGGTGCTCTTCCTGGCTGCTTATGTCTCTAAGCACTCCTGGGTATTCCCTTGTCTCTGGAGAATGGGATCCGATTATAGATGATGCTTCACTTCCAACCACCTAGTGTCTTAGATTCATGTAGAACACAGTCTGAAATTAATTAAAAGGGGGAAGGACTTAACTTGAAAATCACAATGTTAAAAGTCCAGATTCTTTTGACAATTAAAAATCTGACTTATGCATATCTTTCAATTATTCTTTACTCTAAGAAACTCACGTTTTTTATTTTTAGAGCCCTGGTGATACAGTGGTTAGAATGAAGTATTGCAGGCACACTCTGCCCACAATCCGGAGTTCAATCCTGACAGGCTCAAGGTTGACTCAACCTTCCATCCTTCCAAGGTCAGTAAAATGAAGATCCAGATTGTTGGGGGCAATATGCTGACTTTATAAACCGCGCAGAGAGTGCTGTAAAGCACTGTGGAGTGGTATATAAGTCTAAGTGCTATTGCTATGTGCTAATGCTATTGCTATAACATTTTTACTATCATGTCCTAAACTTCTTTAATATCCCTGAGTCCTGCAGTATTATCTTCAGCAAAGGATTTTACTAAGGCAGTGATGGTGAACCTTTTAGAGACCGAGTGCCCAAACTGCAACCCAAAACCCACTTATGTATCATTGGGGGCCGAATGGGCATAGCCCATTGGGTGGGCGTGGCCCATTGGGTGGGCATGGTCCATTGGGTGGGCGTGGTCCATTAGGTGGGCATGGCTGTGCTGGTTAGAGCAGACTGGGTGGGACTCAAAAGTTCAATCAGTCAATTCCAACTTTGCGAGATCTATTTTTTCCCTGCAAGAAGTTGAAATTGATTGATTGATTGAACCTTTTTGTTTTTGCACACGGCAGCGGAAGCCTAAAGCAAAAAGGTTTTATAAAACCCAGCTGAAGGCCTAGGACTGGGGCGATGGCGCACATGCCCACAGAGAGGGTTCAGCATGCCACAGGTTTGCTACCACGGACTTAGAGTTAGAGTTACATCACCATGAACTCGGAGAGCAAAATGGACATCGCCAACAAAGTCGGAGTGCTTGGGTATGCTTAGGAATTTTCTAGCCTCTCATATCTATGTTTCCTGGTAAATTACATGGGAAAATCCCATTGGCGGAAAATTCCATTTAGGGTTGGGGTTAGGTCACCATGAACTCATAGAGAAAAATGGACTTCGCCAACAAATTCAGAGTGTTTAGGAGGGCACTGACTTTTCTAGCATGCCCTATCTATGTTTCCTGGTAAAATACATGGGAAAATCCCATTAGCAGAAAATTCCACTTAGGGTTAGGTCAGCATGAACTCATAGAGCAAAATGGACATTGCCAACAAATTTGGAGTACTTGGATATGGTTAGGAGGGCTCTGACTTTTCTAGCCTGCCCTATCTAAAATACATGGGAACAGCATATACAAGACAAATAAGAGTACTGATAATTTTTCAAGGACATATTTTAAAACATCACTTGAAATGTACAGCTTGTGATGATGTTCAAGGGAAAAGCACACATATTTTTCAACACTGCAATATTACTCTTTGTGTAAATTATCCTTAATTTAGATGAAATCAGCAGTCTAGGAAATATAGTATTCTTTTTTTAAAAACAAATGTTATTGGTTTTTTTAATTCTTAGAACAAAGTGCTCAAGACACACTGTGGTGCTGGGGTAATCAAACATCTAAAAATAAAACCATATATGAATAACTCAAATCAATACATCAAATATTCTCTCTCTATTTCCCTCAAATAGCTTAATATATTTAAGATAGTCCATTTCTAATTTAAATTTCTATTAATCCTAAACCTGTTTCAGAACTTTATGAATTTACAATTACCATAATCAAGGTTAACTTTAAATAAACACATTATCAATTCAGGTATCCCTTCCAAATATATTCTAGTTCCTTAATTTTATCATAAGTTTTATTTATTTTTTCTTCCTCCACTAATATCTCCTAATTAAAATAAAATATTGGTCTATCCTATACATATCTAACCCATCAATCAATCAATCTCTTTAAGATAACCAGATAATATCAAACCTTAAATCATTTCAATCCATTGGACGAGATTCAAATTACATCCCGTTAATTATCATACCTAATAACATCCATATTATTAAACGAAAACATCATCTTATTAAATTAACATTTAATTAAATAGTAAATCAATCCAGATCTAAAACACGTCTTCAATTTTCTTCATTCCATTACATAATAGTTTTCATACAAATAAACCTATTATTCCAAAAAATACATTCTTAATCTATTTAATATATATATTCTAATAATCACCCATTTTTTCTTACTTCTAACTCAAAATCTTAATCCTTAAATCAATCCATAGTTCTACAGTGCCTTTGATCCATTACATATAATTTTAAATTTCTCTTTTCAGTCTTATTCTGGCCTTCTTTTTGTGCCAGGCAGCTTTCCGTAACAAAGCTTCCCTTTCAGCCGATAGGTCTCTCTTGCTTGTAATATCATTTGAGACAGTCAAAAGCATCCTGACCTCTGCATTGGACATCTATTTCTCTTATCCTTAAAGCCTCGTTGCTTTAAATGTTCAAATCTCAGTCTTTGATTTTTCTGATCCTCGAAGATATAGATGAAATGCTTGTAGGGTAAAATAAATTCCTCTTTACTCTCACTTGATTCCTCTTCTGGTATGTTTTGGTTTGTAGAATGGTCAGATGTAGTCTGAAAATCAGTTTGAAAGTTTGGGGTAGAGTTTCTGGCTTTTAGTTCTGTAGTAATCCCTTTCATTGTGGCACATATTTCTTCAGTAGCCTCATAGATCTTTTCCAAAATAAGTTTACAGTTTAAGTGAGAATAAGATTTCTCCATTTTAATAGTGATTGAAGAGGATCCCTTTTTCTCTTTTAGTGGAGACTGTAATTAACAAAAATTAAGCAATGTCCACCCCCACAATTCCCACAGCTCCATCAGCTTATCTTTTCTCTTCAAGAGTAATTTGAAGGTCAAGTCCTTCTCCTCTCCAAACAATAATCAGCAGTTGCAATATTAACTTTTCATCACTAGATGTCCTCAGTAGATTAAAAAATCTTTTCCAGACACCATTTCCCCCCCTTTTTTCTGTCTTTTAAAGGAAAAAGTGGAGAAAGAAGTAATCTTTCAATATAAAATAATAGTACAATTTGGAAAAATGTTATTTCTGTATCCCAAAGTGAATGAAAATAAAGTGTAGTCTTTAAATTTTTTTGTTCTCAGAGCCTTTCTTCCCACGCATACAAAAGCTGCTTTTTCAAGATGGGGAAATAATTCCAACAAAGCTTTTACAGGCAATAAAAAAAACCAAATAGGGCGAAGAGAGGGGCAAAAGGGGTCTCACCTGGATCATCCGTGTTGGGTCTAATACGGTTACATGTAATTGTGACTTCGGCTGGTGCAGCAGGGTAATCGGCCATCTTGTAAGATGATCTTTGCTCCGTCTGCCCTAAGGAGATAGCTAAAGCCATGGGAGAATCTGCCACCGTCCCGTGGTCACCAGCAAGCCTCCTCCTCAGTGGCTGTCCCTCCAGGGTGACTTTCGACCCATTAAGGGGTCTACCAGTGAAGAAAACCAGACTGTAGTGGAGACCACTCTTCAGAGACGACTGACATCGCCGCGTACCGGAACCAGAAGTCAGGAAATATACTATTATTGACGAAGAGAACCTTTTATAAAGATCTTCAGAGGAAAAGTATTGAATGAATGTGTTTAATAGAAAGAAAACAAGATAGTTCAATCACTGTATGATAAATAAAGGAGGCTAGTAAGAAATATGTAACGTAGACAGATATGTCTGTGAAATTTTAAAAGTCCAAGTTTTTTTGAAGACTAAAAAATTGAATTATGCATATTTTTCAACAATTTCTAAGTGGAATTTTCCGCCAAAGGGATTTTCCCATGTATTTTATCAGGAAATATAGATTGGGCAGGCTAGAAATTTCTGTGCCATCCTAACCATACAGAAGCACTCTGAATTTGTTGGCAATCTCCATTTTCCCCTATGAGTTTATGGTGACCTAATCCTAACCCTAAGTGGAATTTTCCTCCAATGGGATTTTCCCATGTATTTTACCAGGAAACGTAGATAGGGCAGGCTAAAAAAGTCAGTGTACTCCTAACCATACCCAAGCACTATGAATTTGTTGGTGATGTCCATTTTCCCCTATGAGTTTATGGTGACCTAACCCTAACCCTAAGTGAAATTTTCGGCCAATGGAATTTTCCCATGTATTTTACCAGGAAACATCGATAGGGCAGGCTAGAAAAGCCATTGCCCTCCTAACCATACCCAAGCACTACAAATTTGTTGGCGATTTCCTTTTATGCCTATGTGTTTCTGTTGACCTAACCCTAACCCTAAGTGGAATTTTACGCCAATGGGATTTTCCCATGTGTTATATCAGGAAACATCGATAGGGAAGTCTAGAAATTTCTGTGCCCTCCTAACCATACCCAAGGACTCCAAATTTGCTGGTCATATATATTTTGCTCTATGAGTTCATGATGACCTAACTGTAACCCTAAGTGGAATTTACCTCCAATGAGATTTTCCCATGTATTTTACCACGAAATATCGATCGCACAGGCTAGAAATTTCTGTGCCCTCCTAACCATACCCGAGCACTCTGAACTTGCTGGCGATGTCTATTTTGCTGTATGAGTTCATGGTGACCTAACCCTAACTCTAAGTGGAATTTTCCTCCAATGGCATTTTCCCATGTATTTTACCAGGAAACATAGATAGGGCAGGCTAGAAAAGTCAGTGCCCTCCTAACCATACCCAAGCAGTACGAATTTGTTGGCGATGTTGATTTCCCCTATTTGTTTCTGTTGACCTAACCCTAACCCTGAGTGGAATTTTCCACCAATGGGATTTTCCCATGTATTTTACCAGGAAACATAGATAGGGCAGGATAGAAAAGCCAGTGCTCTCCTAACCATACCCAAGCATTTGTTGGCAATGTCCATTTTGCTGTATGAGTTCATGGTGACCTAACCCTAACCCTAAGTGGAATTTACCACCAAAGGGATTTTCCCCTGCATTTTACCAGGAAACGTAGATAGGGCAGGCTGGAAAAGTCACTGTCCTCCTAAAAATACCCGAGCCCTCAGAAATTGCACGTGATGTACATTTTGCTCTATGTGTTCCTGGTGACCTAACCCTAACCCTAAGCGGAATTTTCCACCAATGGGATTTTCCCTTGTGTTTTACCAGGAAACATAGATAGGGAAGGCTAGAAATGTCAATGCCATCCTAACCATACAGAAGCACTCCGAATTTGGTGGCAATGTCCATTTCGCCGTATGAGTTTATGGAGACCTAACCCTAACCCTAAGTGGAATTTTCCTCCATTAGCATTTTCCCATGTATTTTACCAGGGGAGGCAGGAAAACAAGTGCCCTCCTAACCATAACTAACCACTATGAATCTCTTGGCGATGTCCATTTTACTTTATGAGTTCATGGTGACCTAATCCTAACCCTAAGTGGAATTTTCCGCCAATGGGATTTTTCCATGTATTTTACGTGGAAACGTAGATAGGGCATGCTAGAAATCCAGTGCCCACCTCACCAAAAGCAAGCACTACGAATTTGTTGGCAATGTCCATTTTGCTGTATGAGTTAATGGTGACCTAAGCGTAACCCTAACTGGAATATTCCTCCAGTGGGATTTTCCCATGTATTTGACCAGGAAACATAGCTTCGGAGGCTAGAAATTTCTGTGCCATCCTAACCATACCGAAGCACTCCGAGTTAGTTGGCAATGTCCATTTTGCTCTATGAGTTTATGGTGACCTAACCCTAACCCTAAGTGGAATTTTACTCCAATGGGATTTTCCCATGTCTTTTACCAGGAAACATCGATAGGGCAGGATAGAAAAGTCAGTGCCC
The DNA here is from genome assembly GCF_016545835.1 of Crotalus tigris. NCBI lineage: Eukaryota > Metazoa > Chordata > Lepidosauria > Squamata > Viperidae > Crotalus > Crotalus tigris. The sequence goes on along the minus strand of NW_024097765.1, from coordinate 17,821 downwards.
TCTTCACCATACCCATGAAGTCTGAATTTGCTGGCGATGACCATTTTGCTGTATGAGTTCATGATGACCTAACCCAAACCCTAAGTGCAATTTTCCGAAAATGGGATTTTCCCATGCATTTTACCAGGAAACATAGATAGGGCACGCTAGAAAAGTCGGTGCCCTCCTAACCATAACCAAGCACTACGAATTTGTTGGCGATGTCCATTTTGCTCAATGAGTTCATGGGGACTTAATTCTGACCCAAAGTTCAATTTTCTGCCAATTGGATTATCCCATGTGTTTAACCTGGAAACATCGATAGGACAGGGTAGAACTTTCTATACACTCTTCAACATACAGAAGCACTCCGAATTTGTTGATGATGTCCATTTTCCCCTATGAGTTTATGTTGACCTAACCCTAACCCTAAGTGGAATTTTCCTCCAATGGGATTTTCCCATGTATTTTACCAGGAAACATAGATAGGGCAGGCTAGAAAATTCAGTGCTCTCGGAACCGTACCCAAGCACTCCGAATTTGTTGGCAATGTCCATTTTCCCCTCCAAGTTTATGGTGACCTAACCCTAACCCTAAGTGGAATTTTCCTCCAATGGATTTTCCCATGTGTTTTACCAGGAAACATCGATAGGGCAGGCGAGAAAAGTCAGTGCCCTCCTCATCATAACCAAGCACTACGAATTTTTTGGTGATGTCCATTTTGCTCTAGACGTTAATGGTGACCTAACTATAACCCTAAGTGGAATTTTCCTCCAATAGGATTTTCCCATGTATTTTACCAGGAAACATAGAATTGTCAGGCTAGAAATTTTGGTGCCATCCTAACTATTCGCAAACACTCTGAATTTGTTGGCGATGTCCATTTTGCTGTATGAGTTCATGGTGACCTAACCCTAAGCTGAATTTTCCGCCAATGGGATTTTCCCATGTATTTTACCAGGAAATATAGATAGGGCAGGCAAGAAAAGTTGGTAGCCTCCTAACCATACCCAAAGACTACGGGTTTGTTGGCAATGTCCATTTTGCTCTATGAGTTCCTGGTGACCTATCCCTAAGCCTAAGGGAATTTTCCGCCAATGGGATTTTCCCATGTATTTTACCAGGAAACATAGATAGGGCAGGCTGGAAAAGTCAGTGCCCTCCTAACCATACCCAAGCACTCCAAATTTGTTGGCGATGTCCATTTTGCTCTATGAGTTCATGCTGACCTAACCCTAACCCTAAGTAGAATTTACCTCCAATTATATATTCCCATATATTTTACCAGGAAACATCGATAGGGAAGGCTTGAAAAGTCAGATCCCTCCTAGCCATAACCAAGTACTACGAATTTGTTGGCGATGTCCATTTTTCTTTGTGAGTTCACGGTGACCTAACCCTAACCCTAAGTGGAATTTTCTACCAATGGGATTGTACCATGCTTTTACCAGGAAACATAGTTTGGGCAGGATAGAGAAGTCAGGGCTTTCCTAACCATACCCAAGTACTCCAAATTTGTTGGCAATGTCCATTTTGCTCAATGAGTTCATGGGGCCTTAATTCTGACCCAAAGTGGAATTTTCTGCCAATTGTATTATCCCACCTGGATAATTGGGTAGGACAGGGTAGAACTTTCTGTACCCTCTTCACCATACAGAAGCACTCCGAATTTGCTGATGATGTCCATTTTCCCCTATGACTTTCCCATGTATTTTACCAGGAAACATAGATGGGGCAGGCTAGAAAAGTCAGTGCTCTCGTAACCATACCGAAGCACTCCAAATTTGTTGGCAATGTTCATTTTCCCCTATAAGTTTATGGGGTGGCTTCCGGTACGAGGCGACGGCGATGGCGGCTACTTTGTAGCCGTCCAGCTGGGAAGGTGTCAGAACCGCGGAGCGCAGCGTGTATCAGCTGGCCCACGGCTCGGAATTCCCTTCCCGGGCAAAGGGAAGGGACAGAGAACGCAGGAGTAGAGGTAGAACCCCTGTACTCCCTCTGGATTTTTTCCTAGAGGGGGTGAATGGAGTGTTCCCTCGGAGCTCCTGCTGATCTCCGCCTCCCAGCTGTTTTTGCTTCCTGGGAAGCAAAAGAAACCGCCGCTTCTATCTCCGTGCTTATAGTGTATCGGTGAGTAGTTTTTATAATGGACAGAGTGGTTTAAAGGATTTTTTTTATATAGTTTAGGCTTTTATTTTCTTCTTATTTAGTTTTGATTATTTCTCCTTTGTTCTTTTTATTAGTATGGAGAAAGGAATTAAGATGGCGCTTTGAAAGTGTCGGAGTTTTTTTTTCCTTGTCTTTTGTTTCATTTTTTTTTTCTTTAAGGACTGGATTTTGCTTTTGCTTTTGGTATTGAATTCCTTTTTTTGACTTTTTTTTGGTTTTTTCTCTCTGGATTTCTAAGGATTATAGTGCTTTTGCTGTCTCTTTTAAAAGAAAAAAAAACTTTTTTTCTCTCTCCCCCTCCTTTTTTTTCTTGGGGGAAAGGGAAGTGAGAACTGGGTTATTTAAAATGGCTTCAAAGAGACAGCCGCCTTCTACAACATCCAAGGTGGTTTCTTCTCCTATAACCTCTACTGCACAACCACAACAACAATCTAAACATGCACCACCGGCTCAGCCACCACCCTCCCCTCCTTTGCCAGGATTTTCAGCACAAGAGGCTAGAGGCATAATGGGAGATGCTGTAGCTCAAATGAGAGAGGAAATGAAGCAATTTGCTATACAGATTAAAGCAGACATTAAATCTGACTTTAAAGAAGAGATAAGTGGGATAAAGGATCAAATGGAAGATAATAACAACATTTTGCGACAAGATATACTTGCAGCAGTCTCATGCCTGGCTACGGTGGTGGTGAAGCTGGATGCAAGACTGGAGGAAGTCGAAGATAAAGTTGATTCATTTGATGATAAAATTCAAGATGTGGAAAGGAAGGTGGAGACTTCACAAGAAGATATTTTGATGTTTCAGTATAGACAGATGGAGTACGCTTTGAGGATCAGAGGCCTCAAGGAAGATATGAATCAAGATTTGATGGAGGTGGTCCTTACTGATTTAGCTGTGGTTTTGAATATGGATAAAGGAGAATTACGCAGAGAAGTGGAAAAAATTTATAGACTTAACTCTTGGATTGCTAAGCAGAAGAATTTGCCTAGAGATGTGGTGATTTATTTTACAAAGAAGTCTCTGCGTAATGAGATTATACAAGCTTTTTATAATAAAAGATTCCAGATTGCTGCCCAAGATGTTATTATCTTAAAGGAAATCCCATCAAAAATTCTAAGAAGCAGGAAAGATTTTGCCTTCCTAGCTAATGAGCTTAAAGCTAGATTGATGCCATTTAGATGGGAAATCCCGATGGGTATTGTTTTGAGCCATGCGGGGACACGTTACAGATTGAATACGGTTGATAAAGCCAGAGAGTTTTATAATACGGTCCTGGGTGCAGGCTCAATTTTACCTGTTCAGAAATCTTTGAGTGGTAAAGAGGCGGAGCAGCAATCTGAGGCATTAGGTTTGGTTTCTGCTGGGATGCTGCAAGCTGAATGGCAACGCCAAACGGAGATTAAAGAGCAGAGAATGACTCATGCAGCTTATAGACGTAAAGAGAAGGAGCAACGCAAGAAAGAGGCTAAAGAAACTTCTTCTGAAAGTGCATCATCGCCGGTGGGAGGAGCAAGACCCAAGAGTTATGCAACACATGCAGCAATGGCAGATCTCGAAGGTGTCTTCTCCAGGCTGCGGACCAAGAGTGATGGCAAAGTTTCTGACCTGGAATGTTAATGGATTGAATTCTCCTCAGAAAAGGAAAAAAATCTTTTACTATTTGAAGCAACACAACAATGATGTTATTTGCTTACAGGAAACTCATATCTTACTTAAGGATCAGAAATATTTAGTTAATGCTCGTTTGGGATCTCACTTTGTATCTTCTGCTCCTGGGAAAAAGGGGGGAGTTGTTATTTATGTTAAACAAAATCTACCAGCTTGTCTGGTGGAATCTGATCCCCAGGGAAGATATGTGATGATTGAACTTGGTTTATATGGTAAGAAAGTGCTCATAGTGGGACTCTATGCACCAAATCAGCAACAGGAACAATTTTATAAGTTGTTACATCAAAAAATAACATTGCTGGACTATAGATCCGTGGTATTAATGGGTGATTGGAATGGTGTCTTAGATATACAAAGGGACAAGAAAGGTTCTTCTCCTTTTTTTAAACAAGCAAAATTACCTAAAGCCTTTTTTGATATGAAGGAGGACTGGGAATTAAGGGACTATTGGCGGGAATGTAACCAAGAGGAGAGAGATTTCACTTTTTTTTCAGATAGACACCAATCCTTTTCAAGAATTGATTTTTTTTTATTACAACGGACTTGTACAATAGAGTAAAGAATGTAAAGATTTTCCTAGATCGTTGACGGATCATAGTCCAGTTTGGCTGGAGTTGATTCAAGAAAAAGAGGAGAGAAGATCCTGGAGAGTGAATGAAAATTTGTTTAGACAAGAGAAGAATGTTCAAAAGTTAAAGGAGTGTTTAAAGGATTATTTTGTTTTGAATATGTATAAGGGGACTTCAATCTCAATGGTATGGGATGCAGGTAAAGCATTTATGCGTGGTGTTTTGATAAAAATGAATAATTGTTATAAGCGAAAGCAGACTCAGAAACGTAAAGAATTGGAAGATGAAATTAAATTAAAAGAAAAGTCCTTGATTTTAAATCCTTCTGATGAAAGTATTAAAGAATCTATAAAGTTACTAAGGTCACAATTCAATATGTTGTTAGCAGATCAAGCCGCAACTAACTTGTTGTTTATGAAACAAAATACTTTTTGCAATGCTAATAAGCCAGGGAGATGGTTGGCTTATCAATTAAGAAAGAAACAGAGACAGAGAATAATAGAGAAAATAAACTATAAGGGTAAATTATAGGAATGGATCAAGAAATCCTTTTTGGACTATTATCAAAAGTTATATAAATCTACTAATGTGCAAATTTTAGATATAAATAAATATCTAAGTGAGGTTAATTTCCCTAGATTGACAGAGGATCAGAAACATGAAATTAATGGGATAATTACCAAGGAGGAAATTGCGTTAGCAATTCAACAATTGAAATCAGGGAAAGCACCGGGTACGGATGGGTTAACAGCTGTCTATTATAAAGCTTTAATGGAGGAGATGATTCAACCATTAGGTGATCTTTTTAATGGTATTTTACAGGGTTCAGAGATTCCTCCTTCATGGCGTAGTGCCTTTATATCATTGATTCCAAAGGAGGATCAAGATCTTACTTTACCAAAGAATTACAGGCCCATATCTCTTTTAAATGTGGATTATAAGATATTTGTTAAAATTTTGGTAAACAGGTTTATGAGGGTTGTGCCTTACCTTGTGCATAAAGATCAATCTGGGTTTATAACTGGAAGGTACATGAAAAATAATGTTAGACAAATCATTAATGTATTAGAATATTTAGATAAGAACAACCAAGTCTCTGCAGGGCTGATATTTTTAGATGCTGAAAAAGCATTCGATCAATTGAATTGGCATTTCATGTTAAGAGTAATGGAAGAGATGAATTTTGGTGAAAAGATATTACAAGCCCTTACAGTAATATATCAAAAACAAACGGCGCAACTTATTGTTAATGGAGGTTTGTCAGAGGTTTTTACAATAGAGAAAGGTACTAGGCAGGGGTGTCCATTATCACCACTGTTGTTTGTTTTAACATTGGAAATATTGTTGATTAAAATTCGAGAGTCGCAGGAAATTAAAGGAATAGAAGTTAACAAAAAAGAATATAAGTTAAGAGCCTTTGCGGATGACTTGGTTGTTACTTTGTCGCAACCTGTTCATTCTGCAGTAAAGCTATTACAGTTGATTCATTATTATGGTTTGGTCTCGGGTTTCAAGATTAATGTTAATAAGACTAAAATTCTACCTAAAAATATGACTAGTCAGGAGAAGCAGACTTTGGCTAACTCGACGGGTTTTGAAATTGTTAATAAGGTTAAATATTTGGGGGTGATGTTATCTGTTTCTAATGCAAAACTATTTAAAAATAACTATGAAAGGTTGTGGGTTAGGGTACAGAATGATTTGAAGAATTGGGAGAAGTTGCAATTATCCCTCATGGGAAGAATTGCAGTGATAAAAATGAATATTCTACTCAAGTTTCTCTTTTTGTTTCAAATGTTACCGATTTTGAAGAATGAGATTAATCTAAGTGAATGGCAGAAAGGCCTTAATAAATTTATTTGGGCAGGGAAAAAGCCAAGGGTTAAGTTTAAAATTATGCAAGACTTCCGTGAGAGGGGTGGACTCAAGGTACCGAATTTGAAACTATATTATGATGCGGTGGTTTTAACACTAATTAGTGATTGGGTAAATTTGACAAATCCTGAGATACTTTATCTTGAGGGATGGGATTTACTTTTTGGGTGGCATGCCTATTTAATATTTAACAAAAAGATGGATTGGGTTTTTAAATCTCATATTTTAAGAATTTCTTTACTTAGGACTTGGAGAAAATATTATAAAAGTGATTTTAAAGTACCATTATGGGCTATACCTTGGCATGCGATAGAAGGAATAAAAAGAGGTGCTAAAATGGACATGGTGTCTTATAGACAGTTACTTAGGTGGGATGGACAAAACTGGCAGTTAAAATCACGGGAAGAGTTAGCACAAGAAAATATTATTTACTCTTGGTTCCAATACAGGCAACTAGCAGATAGATGGAAGGTGGATTGCAAGGTGGGCTTTCTTAGAGAAGATGAAAATTTTATTAAGCAAGTGAAGGATCAAAGACAAACCCACATTAAGAGAATTTATGGGGTTTTAGTTGAATTGGACTCAGAAACGGAACTAATTAAAGATTGTATGATCAGATGGGCGCAGAATTTTGGTGAGCCAGTTCCATTGGACACCTGGGAAACTATCTGGGTGAGAAATGTCAAATTTACACAAGCACAGAATTTAAGGGAGAATTTCTATAAAATGTTTTATAGATGGCACCTTGATCCACAAAAAATGTCTTTTATGTACCCTGACCTACAACCTAAATGTTGGAGATGTGGGTGTATGGATGCTACTTATTATCATATTTGGTGGTCGTGTAGAGAGATAAAAGCATTTTGGATTAAGATATGGTGGAATATCCAGAGAATTTTTAAAAGGAGGGTAAAATTTACTCCGCAATTATTTTTGTTGGGTATAGTTATTGATTGTGATACAAAGGAGGTTATATTGATGTTAAATTTGATTACAGCCGCGAGGCTGCTAGTTGGACAATATTGGAAGAAGGAATCTTTGCCTACACTGCAGGAATGGTTTCTTAAAGTGTCCTATTTGGTGGAAATGGCAAAGATTTCGGCTTTTTTAAAGCAACAAACGCAAGAGAAATTTCTTGCTGTTTGGGATAAATGGATAAAATTTATACAGTTTAAAATGGATATTAAAAAATATTATATAGCTTTTTCTTAATCTTTATTCTTATATATATACATATATATTTTAAAATATATTTTTTCTAATTGTTTTTTAATTAAGCCTATATTCTGCTCTGGGAAGCTCGGGGGGGAGAAGGGGGGGTGCTTGGGGGAGGTTGGGGAAGGGAGGGTTTGTCGTGTAATGTTTAGTTTTTTCTTTATATATGTTTTTCGTCTTTGTATTGTTTTGTTTTTCTCCTTTTTTGTAAAATTTATAAAACTTTTAATAAAAAAAAAAAAGTTTATGGTGACCTAACCCTAACCCTAAGTGAAATTTTCCTCCAATGGATTTTCCCATGTATTTTACCAGGAAACAGTATTGTCAGGCTAGAAATTTTGATGACATCCTAACTATTCCCAAACACTTCGAATATGTTGGCGATGTCCATTTTGTGGTATGAGTTTATGGTGACCTAACCCTAACCCTAAGTGGAATTTTCCTCCAATGGATTTTCCAATGTATTTTACCAGGAAACATGGATTTGGCAGGCTAGAAATTTTGGTGCCATCCTAACTACTCCCAAGGACTCCGAATTTGTTGGCGATGTCCATTTTGCTGTATGAGTTCATGGTGACCTAACCCTAACCCTAAGTGGAATTTTCCTCCAATGGATTTTCCCGTCTGTTTTACCAGGAAACATCGATAGGGCAGGCTAGAAAAGTAAGTGCCCTCCCCACCACGAATTTGTTTGCGATGTCCATTTTGCTCTAGACGTTAAAGGTGACCTAACCGTAACCCTAAGTGGAATTTTCCTCCAATGGGATTTTTCCATGTATTTGACCAGGAAATATAGATTGGGCAGGCTAGAAATTTATGTGCCATCCTAACCATACCCAAGCACTCCGACTTTGTTGGCGATGTCCATTTTGCTCTAGGAGTTCATGGTGACCTAACCCTAACCATAAGTCGAATTTGCCGCCAATGGGATTTTCCCATGTATTTTACGAGGAAACATCGATAGGGCAGGCTAGAAAAGTCAGTGCCCCCTTCACCATACCTGTGCACTCTGAATTTTCTGCTGATGACCATTTTGCTGTATGAGTTCATGATGACCTAATCCAAACCCTAAGTGGAATTTTCCGCCAATGGGATTTTCCCATGCATTTTACCAGGAAACGTTGATAGGGCATGCTTGAAAAGTCAGTGCCCTCCTCACCATAACCAAGCACTACGAATTTGTTGGCAATGTCCCTTTTGCTCTATAAGTTTATGGTGACCTAACCCTAACCCTAAGTGGAATTTTCCTCGAATGAATTTTCCCATGTGTTTTACCAGGAAACATCGATAGGGCAGGCTAGAAAAGTCAGTGCCCTATTCACCATACCCATGCACTCTGAATTTGCTGGCGATGACCATTTTGCTGTATGAGTTCATGATGACCTCACACAAACCCTAAGTGGAATTTTCCGACAATGGGATTTTCCCATGCATTTTACCAGGAAACATCGATAGGGCAGGCTAGAAATTTTGGTGCCATCCTAACTATTCCTCAGCACTCCGAATTTGTTGGCGATGTTCATTTCGCTGTATGAGTTCATGGTGAACTAACCCTAACCCTAAGTGGAATTTTCCTCCAATGGATTTTCCAATGTGTTTTTCCAGGAAACATCGATAGGGCAGGCTAGAAAAGTCAGTGCCCTCTTCAACATACCCCTGCACTCTGAATTAACTGGCGATGACCATTTTTCTATATGAGTTCATGATTACCAAACCCAAACCCTAATTGGAATTTTCTGCCAATGGGATTTTCCCTTACATTTTACCAGGAAACGTAGATAGGGCAGGCTAGAAATTTTGGTGCCATCCTAATTATTCCCAAGCACTCCGAATTTGTTGGCGATCTCCATTTTGCTGTATGAGTTCATGGTGAACTAACCCTAACCCTAAGTGGAATTTTCCTGCAATGGATTTTCCCATGTGTTTTTCCAGGAAACATAGATAGGGCAGGCTAGAAAAGCCAGTGCTCGCCTAACCATACCCAAGCACTCCGAGTTTGTTGGCAATGTCCATTTTCCCCTTTAAGTTTATGGTGACCTAAGCCTAACCCTAATTGGAATTTTCCTCCAATGGATTTTCCCATGTATTTTACCAGGAAAAATAGATTTGGCAGGCTAGAAATCCTAACTATTCCCAAGCACTTCGAATTTGTTGGCGATGTCCATTTTGCTCTAGGAATTCATGGTGACCTAACCCTAACCCTAAATGGAATTTTCCTCCAATGGGATTTTCCGTTGCATTTTACCAGGAAACATAGATAGGGCAGGCTAGAAATTTTGGTGCCATCCTAACTATTCCCAAGCACTCCGAATTTGTTGGCGATCTCCATTTTGCTGTATGAGTTCATGGTGAACTAACCCTAGCCCTAAGTGGAATTTTCCTGCAATAGATTTTCCCATGTGTTTTTCCAGGAAACATAGATAGGGCAGGCTAGAAAAGCCAGTGCTCGACTAACCATACCCAAGCACTTCGAGTTTGTTGGCAATGTCCATTTTCCCCTTTAAGTTTATGGTGACATAAGCCTAACCCTAATTGGAATTTTACTCCAATGGATTTTCCCATGTATTTTACCAGGAAAAATAGATTTGGCAGGCTAGAAATCCTAACTATTCCCAAGCACTCCGAATTTGTTCGCGATGTCCATTTTGCTGCATGAATTCATGGTGAACTAACCCTAACCCTAAGTGGAATTTTCCTCCAATGGATTTTCCCATGTGTTTTACCAGGAAACATAGATAGGGCAGGCTAGAAAACTCAGTGCCCTCCTCACCATAACTAAGCACTACGAATTTGTTGGCGATGTCCATTTTGCTCTAGACACTTATGGTGTCCTAACCGTAACCCTAAGTGAAATTTTCCTCCAATGGGATTTTCCTATGTATTTTTCCAGGAAACATAGACAGGGCAGGCTAGAAAAGCCAATGCTCTCGTAACCATACCCAAGCACTCCGAGTTTGTTGGCAATGTCCGTTTTCCCCTCTAAGTTTATGGTGACCTAACCCTAACCCTAAGTGGAATTTTCCTCCAATGGATTTTCCTACGTATTTTACCAGGAAACATAGATTTGGCATGCTAGAAATTTTGGTGCCATTCCCAAGCACTCTGAATTTGTTGGCGATGTTCATTTCGCTGTATGAGTTCATGGTGAACTAACCATAACCCTAAGTGGAATTTTCCTCCAATGGATTTTCCCATGTGTTTTACCAGGAAACATAGATAGGGCAGGCTAGAAAACTCAGTGCCCTCCTCACCATAACTAAGCACTACGAATTTGTTGGCAATGTCCATTTTGCTCTAGACACTTATGGTGTCCTAACCGTAACCCTAAGTGAAATTTTCCTCCAATGGGATTTTCCTATGTATTTTTCCAGGAAACATAGACAGGGCAGGCTAGAAAAGCCAGTGCTCTCGTAACCATACCCAAGCACTCCGAGTTTGTTGGCAATGTCCGTTTTCCCCTCTAAATTCATGGTGACCTAACCCTAACCCTAAGTGGAATTTTCTGCCAATGTGATTTTCCCATGTATTTTACAATTACAGCAAATTTTCTATCCTACCCTATATTTCCTGGTAAAATACATGGGAAAATCCCATTGGCAGAAAATTCCACTTAGGGTTAGGGTTAGTTCACGATGAATTCATGCAGCAAAATGGACATCGCCAACAAATTCGGAGTGCTTGGGAATAGTTAAGATCTCTAGCCTGCCAAATCTATGTTTCCTGGTAAAACACATGGGAAAATCCCATTGGCGGAAAATTCCACTTAAGGTTAGGGTTAGGTCACCATAAACTCCTAGAGCGAAATGGACATCGCCAACAAATTCGGAGTGCTTGGGTATAGATAGGATGGCACAGAAATTTCTAGCCTGCCTTATCGATGTTTCCTGGTAAAATGCATGGGAAAATCCCATTGTCGGAAAATTCCACTTAGGGTTTGGGTTAGGTCATCATGAACTCATACAGCAAAATGGTCATCGCCAGCAAATTCAGAGTGCACGGGTATGGTGAATAGGGCACTGACTTTCCTAGCCTGCCCTATCGATGTTTCCTGGTAAAACACATGGGAAAATTCATTGGAGGAAAATTCCACTTAGGGTTAGGGTTAGGTCACCATGAACTTATACAGCAAAATGGACATCGCCAACAAATTCGGAGTGCTTGGGTATGGATAGGATGGCACAGAAATTTCTAGCCTGCCCAATCTATATTTCCTGGTAAAATACATGGGAAAATCCATTGGAGGAAAATTCCACTTAGTGTTAGGATTAGGTCACCATGAACTCATACAGCAAAAAGGACATTGCCAACTAACTCGGAGTGCTTGGGTATGGTTAGGAGGGCACCAAAATTTCTAGCCTGCCAAATCTATGTTTCCTGGTAAAATACATGGGAAAATCCATTGGAGGAAAATTCCACTTAGGGTTAGAGTTAGGTCACCATAAACTCATACGGCAAAATGGACATTGCCAACTAACCCGGAGTGCTTGGGTATGGTTAGGAGGGCACCAAATTTTCTATCCTACCCTATGTTTCTGGTAAAATACATGGGAAAATCCCATTGGCAGAAAATTCCACTTAGGGTTAGGGTTAGGTCACCATGAACTCCTAGAGCGAAATGGACATCGCCAACAAATTCGGAGTGCTTGGGTAAGGTTAGGATGGCACAGAAATTTCATGTCTTCCCTATTGATGTTTCCTGGTAAAATGCATGGGAAAATCCCATTGGTGGAAAATTTCACTTAGGGTTTGGGTTAGGTCATCATGAACTGATACAGCAAAATGGGCATCGCCAGCAAATTCAGAGTGCAGGGGTATGGTGAAGAGGGCACTGATTTTCCAACCATGCCCTATCGATGTTTCCTGGTAAAACACATGGGAAAATTCATTGGAGGAAATTTCCACTTAGGGTTAGGGTTAGGTAACCATAAACTTAAAGGGGAAAATGGACATTGCCAACAAACTCGGAGTGCTTGGGTATGGTTAGCAGAGCACTGGCTTCTCAAGTCTGCCCTATCTATGTTTCCTGGTAAAATACATGGGAAAATCCCATTGGCAGAAAATTCCACTTAGGGTTACGGTTAGGTCACCATGAACTCCTACAGTGAAATGGACATTGCCAACAAATTCGGAGTGCTTGGGTATGGTTAGAATGGCACAGAAATTTCTAGCCTGCCCTATCGATGTTTCCTGGTAAAATGTATGGGAAAATCCCACTGGAGGAATATTTCACTTAGGGTTAGGGTTAGGTCACCATAAACTTAAAGGGGAAAATGGACATTCCACTTAAGATTAGGGTTAGGTCACCATGAACTCCTAGAGCGAAATGGACATCGCCAACAAATTCGGAGTGCTTGGGTATGGTTAGGATGGCACAGAAATTTCTAGCCTGCCCAATCTATATTTCCTAGTCAAATACATGGGAAAATGCCATTGGAGGAAAATTCCACTTAGGGTTACGGTTAGGTCACCATTAACGTCTAGACCAAAATGGACATCGCCAACAAATTCGGAGTGCTTGGTTATGGTGAGGAGGGCACTGACTTTTCTAACCTGCACTATCGATGTTTCCTGGTAAAACACATGGGAAAATCCATTGGAGGAAAATTCAACTTAGTGTTAGGGTTAGGTCACCATGAACTCATACAGCAAAATGGACATCGCCAACAAATTCGGAGTGCTTGGGAATAGTTAGGATGGCAACAAAATTTCTAGCCTGCCAAATCTATGTTTCCTGGTAAAATACATGGGAAAAACCATTGGAGGAAAATTCCACTTAGGGTTAGGATTAGGTCACCATATACGGCAAAATGGACATTGCCAACTAACTCGGAGTGCTTGAGTATGATTAGGAGGGCAGCAAATTTTCTATCCTACCCTATGTTTCCTGGTAAAATACATGGGAAAATCCCATTGGCAGAAAATTCCACTTAGGGTTAGGGTTAGGTCACCATGAACTCCTAGAGCGAAATGGACATCGCCAACAAATTTGGAGTGCTTGGGTATGGTTAGGATGGCACAGAAATTTCTAGCCTGCCCTATCTATGTTTCCTGGTAAAACACATGGGAAAATCCATTGGAGGAAAATTCCAATTAGGGTTAGGCTTAGGTCACCATAAACTTAAAGGGGAAAATGGACATTGCCAACAAACTCAGAGGTCTTGGGTATGGTAAGGAGAGCACTGGCTTTTCTAGCCTGCCCTACTATGTTTCCTGGTAAAATACATGTGAAATTCCCATTGGAGGAAAATTCCACTTAGGGTTACGGTTAGGTCACCATTAGTGTTTAGAGCAAAATGGACATCGCCAACAAATTCGTAGTGCTTAGTTATGGTGAAGAGGGCACTGACTATCGATGTTTCCTGGTAAAACACATGGGAAAATCCCATTGGAGTAAAATTCCACTTAGGGTTAGGGTTAGTTCACCATGAATTCATGCAGCAAAATGGACATCGCCGACAAATTCGGAATGCTTGGGAATAGTTAGGATTTCTAGCCTGCCAAATCTATGTTTCCTGGTAAAATACATGGGAAAATCCCATTGTTGGAAAATTCCACTTAGGGTTTGGGCTAGGTCATCATGAACTCATACAGCAAAATGGTCATCACCAGAAAATTCAGAGTGCACGGGTATGGTGAAGAGGGCACTGACTTTCCTAGCCTGCCCTATCGATGTTTCCTGGTAAATCACATAGGAAAATTCATTGGACGAAATTTCCACTGAGGGTTAGGGTTAGGTCACCATGAACTCATACAGCAAAACGGACATCGCAAACAAATTCGGAGTGCTTGGGAATAGTTAGGAAGGGACCAAAATTTCTAGCCTGCCAAATCTATGTTTCCTGGTAAAATACATGGGAAAATCCCTTTGGCGGAAAATTCCACTTAGGGTTAGGTCACCATGAACTCCTAGAGCGAAATGGACTTTGCCAACACATTCGGAGTGCTTGGGTATGGTTAGGATGTCACAGAAATTTCTACCCTGCCCTATCGATGTTTCCTGGTAAAACGCATGGGAAAATCCCATTGGTGGAAAATTCCACTTAGGGTTAGGGTTAGGTCAACATAAACTCATAGAGCAAAATGGACATTGCCACCTAACTCGGAGTGCTTGGGTATGGTTAGCAGAGCACTGGCTTTTCAAGCCTTCCTTATCTATGTTTCCTAGTAAAATACATGGGAAAATCCCATTGGAGGAAAATTGAACTTAGGGTTAGGGTTAGGTCAACATAAACTCATAGAGCAAAATGGACATTGCCACCTAACTCGGAGTGCTTGGGTATGGTTAGGAGGGCACGAACCTTTCTATCCTATCCTATCTATGTTTCCTGGTAAAATACATGGGAAAATCCCATTGGCGGAAAATTCCACTTAGGGTTAGGGTTAGGTCACCATGAACTCCTAGAGCGAAATGGACATAGCCAAAAAATTCGGAGTGCTTGGGTATGGTTAGGATGGCACAGAAATTTCTATCCTACCCTATCTATGTTTCCTGGTAAAATGCATGGGAAAATCCCATTGTCGGGAAATTTCACTTAGGGTTTGGGTTAGGTCATCATGAACTCATACAGCAAAATGCTCATCGCCAGCAATTTCAGAGTGCAGGGGTATGGTGAAGAGGGCACTGACTTTCCAACCATGCCCTATCGATGTTTCCTGGTAAAATGTAGGGAAAATCCCATTGGAGGAATATTTCACTTAGGGTTAGGGTTAGGTCACCATAAACTTAAAGGGGAAAATGGACATTCCACTTAAGATTAGGGTTAGGTCAACATGAACTCCTAGAGCGAAATGGACATCGCCAACAAATTCGGAGTGCTTGGTTATGGTGAGGAGGGCACTGACTTTTCTAGCCTGCACTATCGATGTTTCCTGGTAAAACACATGGGAAAATCCATTGGAGGAAAATTCCAACTTAGTGTTAGGGTTAGGTCACCATGAACTCATACAGCAAAATGGACATCACCAACAAATTCGGAAGTGCTTGGGAATAGTTAGGATGGCAACAAAATTTCTAGCCTGCCAAATCTATGTTTCCTGGTAAAATACATGGGAAAAACCATTGGAGGAAAATTCCACTTAGGGTTAGGGTTAGGTCACCATAAACTTAAAGGGGAAAATGGACATTGCCAACAAACTCAGAGGTCTTGGGTATGGTGGAGAGCACTGGCTTTTCTAGCCTGCCCTACTATGTTTCCTGGTAAAATACATGTGAAATTCCCATTGGAGGAAAATTCCACTTAGGGTTACGGTTAGGTCACCATTAGTGTTTAGAGAAAATGGACATCGCCAACAAATTCGTAGTGCTTAGTTATGGTGAGGAGGGCACTGACTATCGATGTTTCCTGGTAAAACACATGAAAATCCCATTGGAGTAAAATTCCACTTAGGATTAGGGTTAGTTCACCATGAATTCATGCAGCAAAATGGACATCGCCAACAAATTCGGAATGCTTGGGAATAGTTAGGATTTCTAGCCTGCCAAATCTATGTTTCCTGGTAAAATACATGGGAAAATCCCATTGTTGGAAAATTCCACTTAGGGTTTGGGCTAGGTCATCATGAACTCATACAGCAAAATGGTCATCACCAGAAAATTCAGAGTGCACGGGTATGGTGAAGAGGGCACTGACTTTCCTAGCCTGCCCTATCGATGTTTCCTTGTAAATCACATAGGAAAATTCATTGGACGAAATTTCCACTGAGGGTTAGGGTTAGGTCACCATGAACTCATACAGCAAAACGGATATCGCAAACAAATTCGGAGTGCTTGGGAATAGTTAGGAAGGGACCAAAATTTCTAGCCTGCCAAATCTATGTTTCCTGGTAAAATATATGGGAAAATCCCTTTGGCGGAAAATTCCACTTAGGGTTAGGTCACCATGAACTCCTAGAGCGAAATGGACATCGCCAACACATTCGGAGTGCTTGGGTATGGTTAGGATGTCACAGAAATTTCTACCCTGCCCTATCGATGTTTCCTGGTAAAACGCATGGGAAAATCCCATTGGTGGAAAATTCCACTTAGGGTTAGGGTTAGGTCAACATAAACTCATAGAGCAAAATGGACATTGCCACCTAACTCGGAGTGCTTGGGTATGGTTAGGAGGGCACGAACCTTTCTATCCTATCCTATCTATGTTTCCTGGTAAAATACATGGGAAAATCCCATTGGCGGAAAATTCCACTTAGGGTTAGGGTTAGGTCCTAGAGCGAAATGGACATAGCCAAAAAATTCGGAGTGCTTGGGTATGGTTAGGATGGCACAGAAATTTCTATCCTACCCTATCTATGTTTCCTGGTAAAATGCATGGGAAAATCCCATTGTCGGAAAATTTCACTTAGGGTTTGGGTTAGGTCATCATGAACTCATACAGCAAAATGCTCATCGCCAGCAATTTCAGAGTGCAGGGGTATGGTGAAGAGGGCACTGACTTTCCAACCATGCCTATCGATGTTTCCTGGTAAAATGTAGGGAAAATCCCATTGGAGGAATATTTCACTTAGGGTTAGGGTTAGGTCACCATAAACTTAAAGGGGAAAATGGACATTCCACTTAAGATTAGGGTTAGGTCACCATGAACTCCTAGAGCGAAATGGACATCGCCAACAAATTCGGAGTGCTTGGTTATGGTGAGGAGGGCACTGACTTTTCTAGCCTGCACTATCGATGTTTCCTGGTAAAACACATGGGAAAATCCATTGGAGGAAAATTCAACTTAGTGTTAGGGTTAGGTCACCATGAACTCATACAGCAAAATGGACATCGCCAACAAATTCGGAGTGCTTGGGAATAGTTAGGATGGCAACAAAATTTCTAGCCTGCCAAATCTATGTTTCCTGGTAAAATACATGGGAAAAACCATTGGAGGAAAATTCCACTTAGGGTTAGGATTAGGTCACCATAAACTTAAAGGGGAAAATGGACATTGCCAACAAACTCAGAGGTCTTGGGTATGGTAAGGAGAGCACTGGCTTTTCTAGCCTGCCCTACTATGTTTCCTGGTAAAATACATGTGAAATTCCCATTGGAGGAAAATTCCACTTAGGGTTACGGTTAGGTCACCATTAGTGTCTAGAGGAAAATGGACATCGCCAACAAATTCGTAGTGCTTAGTTATGGTGAGGAGGGCACTGACATTTCTAGCCTGCCCTATCTATGTTTCCTGGTAAAACACATGGGAAAATCCCATTGGAGTAAAATTCCACTTAGGATTAGGGTTAGTTCACCATGAATTCATGCAGCAAAATTGACATCGCCAACAAATTCGGAATGCTTGGTAATAGTTAGGATTTCTAGCCTGCCAAATCTATGTTTCCTGGTAAAATACATGGGAAAATCCCATTG